>NW_006795271.1:1246667-1334997 GCF_000442215.2 Lipotes vexillifer | reverse complement strand
CTGCTGAAAATTGACCAGAACATGTTACAAAGGACCTCTACTATATAGCTTGTTTTGTATTACACTCTGTGATTAAACAAGAAACCATGGTAGAAATACCATTGGTGGATTAATTTATTAGTTAATGGAAAAAGATCTGCATGCCTTTATATGCCTGAAAGTGTCCTCGTTTTTGAGAATTCCAAGTTGAAAAATATACTCTTCCTGGTCTCAAAGAGCTTATCCTCATAAGGAAAGATATAAAAATATACCTACCATAGGACTTAAAGGACCCATATCACAAATATATACAAGGCAGACAGATCATAAAGGGGTTCTGTGCAAGTTCATGTGAGAGTGTCAGCACCCTGGATTTCACTGAGCAGATAAAACTTTCAGTGCTTAAATATAAATAGTAGTTTCTTTGCAAATATGCGGCAAAGCTGCAAGAAATGTTAAGAAGACCTGAAAAAACATGTGGCAAGTCAATGGACTGTACAACAGGACAGGAGAGCAGGTCTGAACGTGTGATGAGATACAGGCTGCAGAGGCAGGGGCAAAAGGTTCAGGGGAGGAAACTAGGGAATATATTTGGCTTCAATTCTGTTGGTGATCTCCAAATATTTCATCACTCATCTAATCCATAAAATTCTTGAGGAACCACCAGTTTTATTTATATTTAATCTATAAATTAAATACTGTCAATTCACATATGAGGAGAGCTTAATTCTGTTCTTACTTTTCAGATAAAAATGTAAATAAACAAGCTAATATTTTCTTCCCATGCCCTAAAGGACTGACAGTATATGATGTATGCAGAATTATCTTGCACACTCCCTTAGGGCACAGCCTCTCTCTCTCCCCCATCTCTGCTCACCCTAGGTCATTGCTGTGAACAGCATGAAGCCAATACTGAAATGGAAATACACACTTCCGTCCTAGTTATATCAACTAATTGTTGCCGAGGAAGCAGTGATCCCAAAGTTGGTTTTTTTTTTCAAGTGAATCATTTAATGTGTGAGGCTCAGTTTGATATTACCGTAAGTATTAACAAAAGAAAATGGGAAAGTATAAACATTTCCCCTTCTATAAAAAATGGCTTTGATGCCAGGATAAACTAGCCTGTTGATTTAACATAGCTGATTAAAAAGGCTAGAGAATCTGGAAGTAAAAAATGTACTTGGAAGCAACGTCCTCTGAGGCTTCATTCTCCTGAGGGCAGCAAAATGCTGAAAATTTTAACTGGCTCAAAAATTATATTGAGAGATCAAAAAGAAGAGCTAGTCACAGCTTGGGAAAAAATTTGGAGAACAGATGACACTAAATGTATTTAGATTAATAATTCCAAAGTTTCCCTGGAGTTATAATATAGCACTCTGAGCTAACCAAAGGGGCTATAAACTCATGCTCCTTTGAACAGAGTGGTTCTAAATGACAGATTCTCAAGTGCACCCAGCTGTATTTTCAAGTATAATTCTAGTATTTGTACCTAGCAATACAGAAGAAAAAGCAGCAGGGAGGAAGTGTCAGGTATATAGGACATGAAAGGATTTGGCAGCCCTAGAATTCCCAGTTAGAATCTCTGTCATCAGGAAAATCCCATTCCAGCTCCGTCCAAGGTGAGGCTGGAGGTGGTGCTGTGGATGGCCTGTGACAAGCAGGAGGCAACAGTGTAAGTGCTAAACTCTGGCTTTCTTCCTTCATCTTCTAAAGAAATGCAAAATAAGGCTGTATGAAGAAAACATGGGATAATACACTGCTTGCTGATGGCCTTTTCTCAGGATCTTGTTGCAGACAGAGCTGTGCCAAGCTAAGGAAGGCAGGAGAGAATGTTTTTGAGGGCAGTGTTTGCAATCTGTCACTATTTACTGTGCAAGTTTCACTGGAGACGTGTACACTTTCTCCAATCCCAGAGTCTACACCTGATTGGGAACTTTTCATTCTGGATTCTGATTGAGGGAAAATACTGATATCCAATGGGCTCTAAGGAGGACCTTTCAGTTTCTGTAACAACATCAGAGTCCTGTGCATGTCCTGGAAAGGTACCTGCCCACTGGCCAATTCACATGCTGTAATCCCAATGCTGTAAATATCTGTGCTGGATCGCCTCTATTAAGAGGGGAGTCGCCTATAGTATTAGCGGAGATGCTAAACAGGGAACTTGCTGAGCAAAGGGAGAGAGGAAGAGTTACTCCCAGAGGGTCTGCATGATCTGCCTTGGAGGTTCTGGAAACCTCTTGTCAAGTCTGGGGAAACAGGAGGAAGAGCAGGGTAGATGCACAGTGACAATGAAACAGATGCTAGACATACAGTATGCCAGATATCTTCAGAACATGGAAGTAGAAATATCAACTGGAAGTTTGGATAGATGAATCTGGAATTTAGAAGTGTAGTATGAAAATAAGGATTTGGGTGAAAATCGCAACTCTGTCACTGGAGTCACCAGAGTGAATCAGATGGTCACAGAAGAGACAAATTGAGGAAAGAAAAAATACCAGCACAGAATTTGAGGGATCATCAATATTTGAGAGGCTGGAAGAAAAAAGAAAAATAGGCTATGAAGGCTGAGAAGAAATTTTCTGAAATGTAAGAACAGAACCAGATGACAAGAGAATAGTGGGAAATAATAACACAGTTTCACAAATAACTGACACTTCCAATTAAAGTTGCTGGACTTAAAACACATCTATCTCTGATGCCTCTCCCAACAATATAAGTGGAAGAAACAATAAAAAGTAAAACAAATAAATGTGCCAATAACAGAATACACCAGAAAGACAATTTTATGCAACTTCTGGATGATATAAGTGGATAGTGTCAGACAAAAGAAACTAGAAGCATGGTACCTACAATTTATACAAGCACAGAAGTGGGCAGAAGCAGCGGCTTACAACCACAGCCAGAGACTACCAATCTCTAAGCCCTCCAACCAGGGCCAGGGGTTAGCATAGGTGCTAAGATGAATGACTGGCTAAGTAACTCACTGACAAAGTAACTGACTCCTAGGGCACCTTGGTGGACCTCTGCTCTTTGGAGATCCAGCAGTTAATGAAGACCAAAGCTGAAGTGCAGGCATTATATAAAGTCAGGACACTTTTTTTTTAAAAACATATCTGTATACAGTTGGCCCTCCATATGCACAGGTTCCACATCCACAGATTCATCCAACCACAGAATGAAAATATTTGGGGGAAGAAAAACTCCAGAAAGTTCCAAAAAGCAAAATTGAATTTGCCACATACCAGCAATTATTTATATAGAATTTACATTGTATTTACAACTATTTACATGGCATTTACATTGTATTAGGTATTATAAGTAATCTAGAGACAGTTTAAAGTGTATGAGACGATCTACCACAAAGGAGGTGAGAATATACAATGGGGAAAAGACAGTTTCTTGCTGGTAAAACTGGACTACTTTCTCACACCATAAAAAATAAACTCAAAATGAATTAAAGACTTAAATGTAAGACCTGAAACCATAAAAATTCTATAAGAAAACATACGCAGGGGGGACTTGCCGGTTCAAGCCCTGGTCCGGGAAGATCCCACATGCCTTGGAGCAACTAGGCCCACGTGCCACAACTACTGAGCCTGTGCTCTACAGCCTGCGAGCCACAACTACTGAAGCCTGTGCACCTAGAGCCCATGATGCTCCACAAGAGAAGCTACTGCAACGAGAAGCCTGCACACCGCAACAAAGAGTAGCCCCTGCTCAACACAACTAGAGAAAGCCGGCACACAGCAATGAAGACCCAATCAGACAAAAATAAATAAATAAAATTAATTTTTTAAAAAAAGAAAGAAAACATACACGGGATTTTCCTGGCAGTACAGTGGTTAGGAATCTGCATTTCCATTGCAGGGGGCATGAGTTCAATCCCTGGTCAGGGAACTAACATCCTGTAAGCTGTGCTGTGTGGCAAAAACAAACAAAAAATAGGCTCTCTGAACAAACATGTGGACACCAAGGGGGGAAAGTGGCAGGGGGTGGTGGTGGTGTGATGAATTGGGAGATTGGGATTGACATGTATACATTAACATGTATAAAATGGATAACTATTAAGAACCTGCTGTATAAAAAAATAAATAAAATTCAAAAATAAATAGGTTCTGACATCGATCTTAGCAATGGTTTGGATATTCTGCTCAGGCAAGGGAAACAAAAGCAAAAACTACCCAGTGGGACTATGTCAGACTAAAAAGCTTTGTACAATGAAGGAAACTATCAACAAAATGAAAAGGCCACCTAATGAATGGGAGAAGACATTTGAAAATGGTTGTCTCCAACAAGGGGTTAACATCCAAAATATACAAAGAACTCACACAATTTGACATTGGAAAAACAATCCAATTAAACCCAGGCAAGGAACTGAACAGACATTTATCTAAAGAAGATATACAGATGACCAATAGACACATAAAAAGATGCTCAACATCAATGATCATCAGGGAAATGCAAATCAAAACAACAATGAGATATCACCTCACATCTGTCAGAATGGCCATTACCAAAAAGAAAACAACAAGTGTTGGTGAGGATATGAAGAAAAGGGAACCCTTACACGCTGTTGGTGGGAATGTAAACTGGTAAAGCCACTAAGGAAAACAGTATGGAGAGTCCTCAAAAAACTAAAAACAGAACTACCATACAACCCAGCAACTCCATTTCTGGCTATTACTGGCTATTTATCTGAAGAAAATAAAAATGCTAATTTGAAAAGATATCTGCTCACTCCCCCCACATGTTCACTGCAGCATCATTTACAACAGCCAAGATATGGAAGCTACCTAACTGTTCATCAACAGATGAATGTATAATGAAAATGTGGTATGTGTGTGTGTATACATACACACAAACACATACACGTGTACACAATGGAATATTACTCAGCCATAAAAAGAATGAAGTCTTGCCATTTGTGACAACATGGGTGTACCTAGAGGGTACTGTGCTAAGTGAAATAAGTCAGGCAGAGAAAGACAAATACTGCATGATTTCACTTATTTCTGGAATCCAAAAAACAAAACAAATGAACAAATATAACCAAACAGAAACAGAGTCATAGATAAAGAGAACAAATAGGTGGTTGTCAGAGGGGAGGTTGGTAGGGGAAGGAGAGAAATAGGTGAGGGAGACTAAGAGGTGCAAACTTCCAGTTAACAAAATAAAAGAGTCACAGGTATAAAATGTAGAGTGTGGGGAACATAATTATATAATATCTTCATATAGTAACAAATGACATATTACTGGTGATCATTTTGAAATGTATAGAAATGTAGAATCACTGTGTTTTATACAAGGAACTAAAATAGTGCTGTAAGTCAATTATACTTCAAAAACAAACAGACCAACTCATAGAAAAAGAGATCAGATTTGTGGGTACTAGAGGTGCGGAGGAGGGGGAAGGGGAATTAGATGAAGGTAGACAAAACCTACAAACTTTCAGTTTTAAGGTGATGTAATGTACAACATGATAAAGATAAGTAACACTGCTGTCTGTTATAAATGAAAGTTAAGCCAGTAGTAAATCCTAAGCATTCTCATCACAAGGAAAAAAAATTTTTTTCTATTTCTTTAGTGTTGTACCTATATGAGACGATGGATGTTCAAAACACTAACTGAACACAAACTAAAGGAACAGAAAATTCAGTGACCACAGATAAGAAATGCAGGCTTTGCAAACAAACAAAAGCAGTCTGGAAAAGTCATCTGGATAACTGTAGTCTTCAACAATCAAGAACAGCAAAATTTGGAGAAGAGCAAGAAAGTAATTTCTAAAATTACATTGTGATACACAAATAGTCCAGTTTGAACAACAAAATCACAAAGAAACAAAAACACAAAGAAACAAAAAAGTATGGCCCAATCAAAGGAAAAATATAAATTGACAGAAATGTCCCTGAGAAGACCAGACATTGAACTTCCTAAACAAAGGCTTTAAGTCAACTGTATTAAATATGCTCTAAAAAAATAAGTGAGGTAGGAGTCAAGATGATGGAGTAGGAGGACGTGGAGTTCACC
This sequence comes from Lipotes vexillifer, assembly GCF_000442215.2. Taxonomy (NCBI): domain Eukaryota; kingdom Metazoa; phylum Chordata; class Mammalia; order Artiodactyla; family Lipotidae; genus Lipotes; species Lipotes vexillifer. The sequence goes on along the minus strand of NW_006795271.1, from coordinate 1,328,991 downwards.
TCCCCCGCATCTGGGATTCCCTCAGTTTTTCCCTCAGTGGTTCTCTTTAGTTGGGCTGAACACTAGCAGAGGTCCTGAGACACCTAAAAGGACAAGAAAGAACCCCATGTAACCACATAGGACCAAAGGAAAAAAAAAGCCCAGAAAAAGGATGGACTGCACCCTTGTTGCGTAGCTAAAGGAGAGCAGAGGTTGCCACACCCGAGAGCCCCCTCAACAGTGGCGAGATCAGTTGGGACAAAAGGGGAGCTTCAGGGGCTTGGAGGAGAGAGCAGCAATCTGTCTGTGGCAAGCAGGACAGAGAGACCTATAAAGGTGGTCTGTGCCACAGCCCTGTGCATCCCAGGCTGAGGTGTGTCCACCAGTACAATGGGGGCTGAGTGCTGGAACAGGGTGCTTGGAGAACAGATCCGAAAAGAGGACTGCTATTGGCTGCAAGGAAACAACGTGAAGGGGTAGGATTGAGGAGCTCCGTAACTGGGAATGCTCAGGGAAACAGCCCAGGCTGCCATAGACGTGAAGCATCATTGTTGAGTGACACACAGAGAGCAGGGCTGCTACTGTTGCCTCTTTCCCCACGTGCTGGCTGCTTCTTCCACAGGCACTGGGAGGGGCTCCTGCCAGAGCGGGCTTGTGTGCCCCTGGTGGCCGCCTCCGGCCCTCCCACCTAGGCGGGCACGCATGGCACAGTCAGTGGCCACCTCTACCCGCTCCTGCCTGGGCAGGCTCATGAGCCCCTGGTTGCTGCCTCAGCCCCCTCCCACCTGGGAGGGCTTCATGTGCTCCAGGGCAGCCCCAGGAACAGATGCTTGTGGGTAGCCCAAGTGCAGAGGTGAGGCTGAAACCACAGCAGAGCCCCAGGAGCCATGCAACTAAGAAAGAAGAGCTGAAATCTCCTCCCACTGTGTGAATTGTGGAATTACACCCCCACGACTGGCTTTGTAAACTCAGCACCTCAGGAACATCTGAAGGGACAACAAGTGTTCCTGCAGCTGTGATGGGTCTAGCTTTAGCAGCCGTGGACTTTGTGAGCAAGTACACGTGGGAGATTAGCCAGGCCAGAGTCTGCGTTGCCTCCACAGCGCCCACAGCGGTTCCAGATGCATGATTACTGCAGTCCTGGGAACTGACCTCAGTGGATCTATGCTGGTGGCCTGGTGAAAACAATGCCTGAGAGACACGAGGGCCAATTGCTGGCATACCCATGGTTAAGGTGGGGCTGAAAGCAGTGCCAACGAGATTGGAATTTGTGAGCTCGGACAACGGGTGAAAGGTGACGCAGCAGAGCATGCTCAGAAGGAAACACATGCAGAGGAGGTGTACTCAGTGGCTTCTCTTCCAGTGGGAGTGGTCCAATACAGCCTACCTTGCACCACAGATCAGACACACAGCTAAGAAACAGACTGGGGCCCTCTTCAACAACAACTAGGGAGCAGACCCCGCCCCCGACAGGGCAGTGACAACCACAGAGCAAAGAGGAGGCCCTGCCCAATACCCAGTGAAGGATCTGGTCACTAAAACATCAGTCACACCTCTTACCAAGGTGATAAGCATAAGCTGAAGAAAAACATGGCAGACACCCAAAATGAAAACAGCCCTTGGACCAAAAAATATTAAACCCATGCAGGCTACATGGACTTTCTCACATAAAAATAGTCCTGTGGGGCTTCCCTGGTGGCATAGTGGTTAAGAAACCACCTGCCAATGCAGGGGACACGGGTTTGAGCCCTGGTCTGGGAAGATCCCACATGCTGCGGAGCAACTAAGCCTGTGCGCCACAACTACTGAGCCTGCATTCTAGAGCCTGTGAGCCACAACTATTGAGCCTGCATGCAACTACTGAGGCCCGTGTGCCTAGAGCCCGTGCTCCACAACAAGAAAAGCTACTGCAATGAGAAGCCCGCACACTGCAATGGAGAGTAGCCCCCGCTCACCACAACTAGAGAAAGCCCGCATGCAGCAACGGAGACCCAGTGCAGCCAAAAATAAATACATAAAATAATTAAATTTAAAAAAATAGCCCTCCAAGACAGTCTGAGGGTTTGACAGTGGGAGGAAAAACCCCTAGATCATTTAGCCTTGAAGGCCAGCAGGGCTTGAGTGCAGGAGCTCCACAGGGCTGGGGGAAACAGACGCCACTCTTGGAGGGCGTGCACACTAGGCCTCATATGCACTGGGACACAACACAAAGCAGTATCTCCAAAGGAACCTGGCAGACCTATCTAGGGGTCTTGGAGGGTCTCCTGGGGAGGCAGGGATCGATTGTAGCGCACTGTGGGGGCAAGGACACTGGCAGTGGAGGCCCCAGGGAATAGTGATCAGCGTGAGCACTCCTGGAGGTCCCCATTTTGGCACCAAGACCTAACCCCACCCAACAGCCTGAAGGCTCCAGTGCTAGAAAGCCTCAGGTCAAACAACCAGCAAGATAAGAGCACAGCTCCACCCATCAGCAGACAGGCTGTCTAAAGTTGTACTGAGCTCACAACCATCTCAAAACCAACCCTTTAACACGGCCCTGCCCACCAGAAGAACCAGACCCAGCTCCACCCTCCAGACAGCAGGCACCAGTCCCTCCAATGAGGAAGCCTGCACAAAGCCCCTAGACCAACCTCACCCACCAGGGGTCAGACACCAGAAGCAAGAGGAACGACTATCCCGAAGCCTGCAGAAAGGAGACCACAAGCACAGAAATTTAGACAAAATGAGAGGACAGAGAATATATTACAGACAAAGGAACAACCTAAAAACCCAAAGAAGAACTAAATGAAAAGGAGATAGACAAGCTACCTGAAAAAGAATTCAGAGCAATGATAGTAAAGATGACCCAAAATCTCGGAAAAAGAATGGAGGCACAGACTGAGAAGATACAAGAAATGTTTAACAAAAAGCTAGAATACTTAAAGAACAAACAGAGATGAACAACACAATAACTGAAATGAAAACTATACTAGAAGGAATCAATAGCAGAATAACTGAGGTGGAAGAATGAATAACTGAGCTGGAAAACAGAGTGGTGGAAATCACTTCCACAGAGCAGAATAAAGCAAAAACTAATGAAATGAGGACAATCTCAGAGACCTCTGGGGAAATATTAAATGCACCAACAATTGCATTATAGGGTCCCAGAAGAAGAAGAGAAAGAGAACTGGCCTGAGAAAATATCTGAAGCGATAACAGCCTAAAACTTCCCTAACATGGAAAAGGAAACAGTCACCCAAGTCCAGGAAGTGCAGTGAGTCCCATCGGAGATAAACACAAGAAGGAACATGCTGAGACACGTATTAATCAAACTAACAAAAATTAAATACAAAGAAAAAAACCTTGAAAGCAAAAAGGGAAAAGCATCAAATAACATAAAAGGGAATCCTCACAAGGTTATCAGCTGATTTCTTAGCAGAAACTCTACAGGCCAGAAGGGAGTGACACAATATATTTGAAGTGATGAAAAAGAGAAACCTAAAGCCAAAAATAGTTGACCCACCAAGGCTCTCATTCAGACTTGATGGAGAAATCAAAAGCTTTACAGACAAGCAAAAGCTACAAGAATTTAGCATCACCAAACCAGTTTTACAACAAATGCTAAAGGAACTTCTCTAGACAGAGTAAAAAGAAAAAAGAGGCCACAACTAGAAATAAGAAAATCACAAATGGGGAACCTCACCAGTAAAGGGAAGGATACAGTAAAAGTAGAAAATCATCCACACACAAATATGATATCAAAACCAGCAACCATTAGAAGAGGAGAGTACAAATTCAGGAAAAGGGGATTGCGTTTGAAGTTAAGAGACCAGCAACTTGAAACAATCTTATATAGACTACTATATCAAAACCACATGGGAACTGCAACCAAAAAACTACAATACATACACACACAAAAAGAAAAAGCAACCCAAACATAACACTAAAGAGAGTCATCAAACCTCAAGAGAACAAAACAGAAAGAGAAGAAAGTAGACCTACAAAAACAAATCCAAAAATATTCAGAAAATGGCAATAGGAACAAACAAATCAGTAACTACCTTAAATGCCAGTGGATTAAATGCTCCAACCAAAAGATAGAGACGGGCTGAATGGATGCAAAAACAAGACCTGTATATATGCTGTCTACAAGCGACCCACTTCAGATCTAGGGACACGTACAAACTGAAAGTGAGGGGATGCAAAAAGATGTTCCATGCAGATGGAAATCACAAGAAAGCTGGAGTAGCAATAAGCATATCAGACAAAATAGACTTTAAAATAAAGACTAGGGCTTCCCTGGTGGCGCAGTGGTTGAGCGTCCGCCTGCCGAAGCAGGGGACACGGGTTCATGCCCCGGTCTGGGAAGATCCCACATGCCGCAGAGCGGCTGGGCCCGTGAGCCATGGCCACTAAGCCTGCGCGTCCAGAGCCTGTGCTCCGCAATGGGAGAGGCCACAACAGTGAGAGGCCCCCGTACTGCAAAAAAAAAAAACCAAAAAACAAACAAAAAAAACATTTAAAATAAAGACTGTTAAAAGAAAAAAGAAGGACACTACATAAGAAGAAGATATAACAATAGCAAATATATATGCACCCAACAAAGGAGCACCTCAATATATAAGGCGAATGCTAACAGCCATTAAAAAAAAAAGAAATCGACAGTAACACAGTAATAGTGGGGGACTTTAATACCCCACTGTCATCAATGGACAGATTATCCAGACAGAAAATCAATATGGAAACACAGCCTTAAATTACATATTAGACCAGATGGACTTAATTGATATTTAGAGAACATTCCCTCCCAGTGCAGCAGAATACACTTTCTTCTCAAGTGTACAAGGAACATTCTCCAGGATACGTCACATCTGGGGCCACAAATCAAGCCTCATTAAATTCAAGAAAACTGAAATCAGAGCAAGCATCTTTTCTCACCAGAACACTATGAGACTAGAAATCACTTTTAGGCAAAAAACTGTAGAAAACACAAACACTTGGAGGCTAAACAATATGTTACTAAACAACCAATGGGTCACTGGAGAAAGTGAAGAGGAATTCAAAGAATACCTAGAGACAAATGACAACAAAAACATGATGACCCAAAACCTTTGGGACGGAGCAAAAGCAGTTCTAAGAGGGAAGTTTATAGCAATACAATACTACCTCAGGAAACAAGAAAAATCTCAAACAACCTAACCTTACACCTAAAGCAACTAGAGAAAGAAGAACAAACAAAACCCAAAGTTAGTAAAAGGAAAGAAATCATAAAGATCAGAGCAGAGATAAATGAAATAGAGATGAAGAAAACAATAGAAAGGAGCCACAGAGGTCCACATTTGTTCAGTGGGTTAAAGGACATGGAATGGAAAACCTTGAGGAGGAAGAAACGAAAGTTCTGTGCCAGAATGGTCATACTTATAAGACATTTCCATACTATAACCATTTTTTGTGTGTGCATTTTATTCCTCACTATTATACATACAGTTGACAATAAGTACTTTTTTGAAATATCTAGTCATTCTAGATGTTCTGAAGTGCCTGATACATGTTAAAAGTAGAGGTAATAAAAAGACATTTTGTAAATATCTTTTTGTTAAAATTCATATGAAATATTGTTCTTTATTTGGAGGGGGGGCAAGCTTGGCCAAACCACCTCTTTGAACAGTATGCATTGCGTTTGTGCTCTGGTTCAAGGTCGGGTGGAGAGAAAGAAGTGCAGAGACCTCTGTGCCGGTGTATTTATAGTGAGGCAAGATTAACTACTGTCTTTTTTATGTTCATGCATTTTGTTTCACTTTGCTGTGTATAAAGTGTATATGATGGACAAATGAGTCCTAATTTACAACATCTAGTCTTTCTAAATGTTATAAAGGTTGCCAGAATATGACAAAAATAGGGTTAGTAAATAATACATTTTGTTTTAAAATTTCTAGGAAAGACTGTCTTCTGAAAATGGGCATTATAGCTCTCTGGATTGGTGGAGATGGGAGAGAAGGGAAGGGGGTTGGTCTTAGGCTAGAATGCACATATACTGAAGACACTTTCAGATTATAACTGTCACATGTGTGCAGTTTATTCAAGACTGCTCTGTACATAGTGGACAAATTAAGTCCTTATTTGAAACATCTAGTCCAGCTATATATTTAGAAGTGCCCAACGTATGGCAAATGTAGAGGTAGTAAAATATTGCTCTGTAAATATATTTTTGCTAAAATTCATAGGAAGTACTATCTTGGGGAATGTTAAATGTTAAACCACCTCTGTGAGCAGTATATTACTGTCTAACTTGTTCAGTGGTTTGGAGGAGATGGGAGGGAAAGAATTGCAAAAGGTAATATGCTAGTGTGTTTGTACCTGGACATTTTCAGACAAAACCATTTTTTGTATGTTATGTGTATTTTGTTTTGCTGTGTATATAGTGTATATAATGGACAAATGAGTCCTAATTTTGCAACATCTAGTCTCTAGATGTTAAAGAGGTTGCTAGTGTATGACAAAGTAGTACAATTAGCACATTTTGTACAATTTGTGTTGAAATTCATAGGGAAGCTTATCTTCTGTAAATGACTTTTGGATATGAATTTGCTCAACCACCTCTAAGATTACACATGCCTATACTTGTCCACTGGATTGGTGGTGGAGAGAAGGAAGTGAGGGAGGGAATAGTTCAGGCCAAAATGGTCATATTTAGAAGATACCTCAGATTATAACCATTGTTACATGTGTGCAATTTTATTTAACAGTGCTATGTACACAGAGCATAAGTAAGTTCTTATTTGAAATATCTAGTCTTTCTAGATATTTAGAAGCGCTTTATGTATTTAAAAGTAGAAGCAGTAGAATAATGCTTCTTGTAAATATCTTTTAAAAACTGATGGGAAATACTGTCTTTGGAAATGGAATTGTTAAACCTCCCCTCTGAAAAGTGTACTCTGTGCTTGTTCATTGGGTTGAGGGAGGTGGGAGGGAAGATGGCAAAAGATGTTTTGCCAGTGTGTACTAGAACATTTCAACTTACCCATTGCTCTATATGTTATATGCATTTCATTTAACTTTACTGTATATATTATGTATATACTGGACAAATGGGTCCCAATTTTATAACATCTAGTCTCTATATAGTATAGAGATTGCCAATGTATGACAAAAGTAGAGTTAGTAAACTAACAAATTTCTACACTTTGTGTTAAATAAAACACAAATAATAAATAAAATTCATTGAAAAGCCATCTTCTGAAAAGGACCTTTGGAAGTGAAATTGTAAATCATATCTAAGTGACACACAAAAAAATTAATGTACAACAAAGGAGCAAGAACTATACAATGGAGAAAAGACAGTCTCTTCAATAAGTGGTGCTGGGAAAACTGGACAGCTACATGTAAAAGAATAAAATTAGAACATTCTTTAACACCACACACGAAAATAAACTCAAAATGGATGAAAGACCTAAATGTAAGACCAGAAACTGTAAAACTCTAAGAGGAAAACATAGGAAGAACACTCTTTGACTTAAATTGCAGCAATATCTTGTTTGATCCATCTCCTAGAATATCGGAAATAAAAACAAAAATAAACAAATGGGACCTAATGAAACTTAAAAGCTTCTGCACGGAAAAGAAACCATCAACAAAATGAAAAAACAACCCAAAGAATGGGAGAAAATATTTGCAAATGACGTGACCGACAAGGGATTAATCTTCAAAATATTCAAACAGCTCATACAGCTATATGTATGTAAAAAAAAAAGGGGGGGGGGCAGAAGATCTAAATAGACATTTCTCCGAAGAAGAAATAAAGATTGCCAAAAAGCATAAGAAAAGATGCTCAACATCACTAATTATCAGAGAATTGCAAATGAGAACTACAATGAGGTATCACCTCACACCAGTCAGAATGGCTATCACCAAAAAGTCTAAAAAACAATAAATGCTGGAGAGGGTGTGGAGAAAAGGAAACCCATCTATACTATTGGTGGGAATGTAAAATGGTACAACCACTATGGAGAAGAGTATGGAGATTCCTTAAAAAACTAAAAATAGAACTACCATATGATCCAGCAATCCCACTCCTGGGCATATACCTAGAGAAGACCATAATCCGAATAGATACGTGCATGCCTATGTTCATTGCAGCACTGTTTACAATAGCCAAGACATGGGAGCAACCTAAATGTCTATTGACAGAGGAATAGATAAATAAGATGTGGTACATATATACAATGTAGTATTACTCAACCATAAAAAAGAATGAAATAATGCCATTTGTAGCAACATGGATGGACCTAGAGATTATCATACTAAGCGAAGTAAGACAGATAAAGACAAATATCATATGATGTCACTCATATGTGGAATCTATTTTTTTTAAAGGTACAAAGGAACTTATTTATATAACAGTGCAAAATCAACACACAACAGATTTTTTTTTCTATACCAGCAATGAACAACCCAAAATGTAAATTTTTAAAAATCCTATTTATAATATTATCCAGTAGAGTAAAATACCTAGTAATAAATTTAACATAAAATTGCCATATGAGCCAGAAATTCCATATTTATACACACACACACACAAAGTATACAAAAATGCAGGAAAGTATGGTCCATGAAAAAGAAAAATATAAATCAACAGAATCTGTCCCTGCAAAAGACTTAATGGCAGATATATCAGACAAAGACTTTAAAACCACCATCTTACCAATGCTCAAAGAACTTGAAGAAGATGTGGACAAAGTCAAGAACACGATGTGTGAGAAAAATGGAAATGTCAGTGATACAGAAAACCTAAAAAGAAACCAGAAAGAAGTTATGCAGCTGAAAAGTACAATAACATGAAAAATTCATACAGATATTCAAAGGCAGATTTGAGCTGGTAGAAAAAAGAATCAGTGAACTTGAAGATAGGACAATGGAAATTATCAATGCTGAGGAACAGAAAGAACAAAGATTGAAGAAAAGTGAACAGAGCATATAGGACCTGTGAAACACCATCAACTGGAGCAAAATACACATCATGGGAGTCTCAGAAGAAGAAGGAGAGAAAGAGAAATGGGCACAGAGAATCTTTGAAGAAATTCACAGAAATATACAAAAAATATTTGACAAACTAACATTTGAATGAAAAGTTCCCAAATTTAATGAGATACATGAATATAAACATCCAAGAAGCTCGACAAACTCCATGTAAAATGAAATCAGAGACCCATATCAAGACGCTTTATAATCATACTTTCAAAAGACAGAGTGAATCTTGAAAGCAGCAAGAGAGAAGAGACTCATCACATACAACAGATCCTCAGTTAAGATTACCTTCAGATTTCTCATCAGAAACTCTGGCCGTCAGAAGACAGCAGGTCCGTATATTCAAGGGCTAAATGAAACCACCTGTCAACTAAGAATACTATATCCAGCAAAACTGTCCTTCAAAAAGTCAGGAAGAAACCAAGATATTTCCAGATAAACAAAAGTTGAGCGAGTTCATGACCGCTAGATGTGCCCTGCAAGAAATGCTCAAGGGAGTCCTGCAAGGTAAAATGAAAAGACGCTAGACAGTAACTTGAAGACGTACAAATAAAGATCCAATAAAGGCAAATACATAGGCAATTATAGAACTAGTATTACCATAGCAATCATTTTTAACTGTAGCTGATCTTTTCTATGCAATTTAAGAGAGTTATACAGTTTTTAAAATTTAGAATAAAAGTATTAATGTAACTTTGTAATTCCAAATCTTATTTTTCCTACATAATTTGGAGACTAAGACATTTAAAAGAATTACTCGTTTTTGTTTTGGAGCATACATTATAGAAAGATGTAATTTTGTGGTGGGAGGGAGGGAGACGCAAGAGGGAAGAGATATAGGGATATATGTATATGTATATGTATAGCTGATTCACTTTGTTTAAAGCAGAAACTAACACACCATTGTAAAGCAATTATACTGAAAGAAAGAAAGAAAGAAAGAAAGAAAGAAAGAAAGAAAGAAAGAAAGAAGTAATTTTATGACATCAACAACCGAAAGGGGTGGGGACAGAGATATAAAGGAGCAGTTTTTTGCAGGTTATTGAAGTCAAGCTACTATAAATTCAAATAAGTAACCGAAACAATGAAAACAGGTTACATTCTCAATATAAAGGGCAGAGTACTTCATATTAGAATTAAAATGCCAGGATACATGTTCTTTACCAAAAAACATACTCATAAAGAATATGGAAAACCTTACTAAGGTGAAATACCCCCATGATGCAAAACCCTCAAGCACATCAAAGAAAGGAACAACTGACTGGTGAGTGAGAACTTATCATTTTACAAGTCAAGTGGTTTTCAGTTACAGTCACCCTCCATATGTAAGGATGCTGAACCCACAGATACAGAGGGCCAACTAAGGGACTTAGGCCATCAGTCAATTTTGATATCCTCGGAGGGGATCCTGGAACCAATCCCCTGTAAATGCCAAGGGATGACTATACTTGCTTTCAGTTAAGTTGAGAGAGAACCTAATCAGAGTTACCAGCTGATAGATCATTAAAAGTATATTTTTCTTTGTTAGATCTTTAGTGGCATATGATTTGTAAGGATTCAAAAAATTTAGAGGCATTACTATAATAAAACTCCATTCATTCATATCTACTTATTTATGCAAACTTTCTCAATGTTTATATCCATGGAATTGAACTTGGAATAGAATTAATGCTGACTATTTCTCATTTTAGTAATTCTCATCCACTGATAAACTACTTTGTAAAAAAAATCTATCCAACTCTATCTCTGTAAGATGCTTTTCCAGTAAAATTTTACTTTTGTATTTAATACTTATTCATAAATATTTGAAATATATTCACTTTGATTAGTTGAAATAATAAGACTGAGAGTTTTATCATGACAGGAAACTTCTTCAAACAACACTTAAATATCAACTTATTCATATTTTTTACTACAGGGTAGTGTGATAAGGTGATCAAACAGCTGCAATTTCTTAAAAAATAATATGAAGCAGAATTTTGTGTGCACCTGAGTTACAAGGCTTTTCAAGTATTCTATCAGCGCACCCATCTCCCACTTGAGCCCCACTGAGAGCAGCTCTTTTGCAGGGGCCAATATTTCATTTTTGTTAGAACCTACAGTACAGAGCAAAGGATACTTAGTTGATTCTCATAAGTAGCTGCTGAATGAATACCTGAGTTAAATTAAATAAACATTAATTAAAAGAGATTTATTTTTGTGATGAATAAAGTTGTGATAAAATCAGTTGAAGGGTTCATTGATTTCTTATACTTTAAATATGTGTACAAGATATTTCTGAGAAAACTGGAGAATTTAAGGATGAAAAATAATTCTAACTTTCATATGAAAAATGATCCATCTTATCCTGAGCCCTTGAGGATTCTCTGGATTCAATAACTACTTCTTGGTGATTTGTTTTTATTATTCTTTGCTTTGTAACTTTGTAAAACCCTAATATTATACCCAAATCTCCTAGTTACTTTGAGAATGTCTCCAAGTACATCTATAATATAAGTCTTTGTAAATAAGTGAGACCAGATTTAACTTAGTGGGCAAACTATTCACTTGATGTGGAACTCACCTCTCCCCACAAACACATCAAACATACACCTAGATGTGGAACAATTCTCACTTAAAACTAACTGGAGACTGGCAGAAAGAATCCTGTACAACCAAGGCTGTAAGAAAGATCCACACAGAATCAGGTAGGAAGTTAAGAGAAGTGATCAGGCTGGAACCTGTGCCCCTGAGAGAAGACATGGAAGAAAAGGGAGATTAAACAGATGGAAATCCTCTCTGGGGAGCGAGTGGTCGAGCAACATATTCAGGGACCAACATAGGAAAGATGAGCCCCTCGGCTGGTTGGAGTGCCAGTAAGAGTAATAGGAGGGCTATGGGAAACCTGGACTTTGCCAGTGAGGAGCATGCACATGCTTGCTTGCTCCTGAAGCAAGGCAGATTGAAAACTGCATTCATGGCTGACCAAGTTCCTGCGACTGACCCAGCAGGCACCCAAGCCTGAGCCCAGCAAACGCTCAAGCACCGCTTGCTTCACAGTGCACCTCCTCACTGGGTGAGGTCCCAGATGTGTGTAACAGAGGTGGCTCAAACCCAATATGGCATCTGAACAGAGCAGGGACAGCCATTACTGCTGCCTACACAGTTAGCACATCAGAAGCAGCCATGATCTCCATCTGCAGTAAGAATACCACAGCCCATGCCTAGACCCACACTGAGAGCCCACACGGGCCCTACTTGTTCTACAGCACAACTCCACACCAGGTCAAGGGAAGCAGAGGCCAAGGGAAGAGCCCAGCTGTGACGGAAAAAGGAGGCTCAGACCCAAAGCAGCATTGGAGAAAGGTGGGGGCAGACATTGCTGGCACTCACACAGGCAGTGCATCAGCAGTCCAGATCTCTGCCCTGGCAGGACTGCCATGGTCTGCACATGGGGCTCCAGAGCTGCTTCCCTCTGGAGTAAGGGTGCCAGTGCTGGGAGTGGGAGAGCACATACTTAAAGAGAATGGAGCCAGCTTGGACCCAGCCCTCAGGGCTTCTAGACCAGCAACACAGAACCCACCCCCATCCCCAATAGGGCAGAGACAGCCACTGAGAAGAGGGGAAGCCTGAGCTCAAACCTGTATCCAGTCCTAGTCCCTACATCTCCAGCAACACCTACTACCAAGGTGATAATTGCCAGCACAACCTGAGAAAAGACATGACTTGTGTTCAAGTCAAATCCAGCTATACTACCAAAGCCACTGGGCACATGCAAACTGTATGGGAATGCTCCCACATAAGGACACCTCTTCAGGATTGCAGTAGATAACTGCTTCACCTATTTCATAGAGACACAGTAAGTTAAGCAAAATAAGAAGACAGAAGAATTTGTCTCAATTGAAAGAGCAAGAGAAAATCCCTGAAAAAGCAACTACTGAAATAGAAATAAGCAATTCACTAAAGACTGTGAAGCATTAGTAATGAGAATAAAGCAAGTAATAAAATGGCCATAAGTATGTACCTATAATTACTTGAAACATCAATGAACTAAATGCTGCAATCAAAATACATGGTGTGGCTGACTGATTAAAAAACAAGACCAATCTATATGCTGCTTAGAAGAGACTCACTTCAGAGCTAAAGCCACATACAGACTGAAAGTGAGGGGATGGAAAAACATATTTCATGCAAACGAACAACAAGAAAGCAGAGGTAACAATACCCTTATCACACAAAATACATTTTAGAACAAAGTCTTTAACAGAAGACAAACAAGGTTACATAATGAGGGATCAATACAAAAAGAGGATATGACACTCGTTAACGTATATGTACCCAATACAGGAGCACCTAAATACATAAAAAAATACTAAATATAAAGGGAGAACTCAACAGTAACACAATAATAGTGGGGGACTTTAACACCTCACTTGAATCAATGGACAGTCTATACAGACAGAAAAGTAGCAAGGAAACACTGGCCTTAAATGACATATTAGACCAAATGGACTTAATTGATATTTATATTAGCATTCCATCCAAAAGCAGCAGAATACACATTCGTTTCAAGTGCACATGGAACGTTCTCCAGGATAGATCACATACTAGGACACCAAAAAAAAATAAGCCTCAGTAAATTTAAGAAAACAAATCATATCACACATCTTTTCTGACCACAACGCCATGAAATTAGAAATCAACTACAAGAAAACACTGCAAAAAACACAAACATGAAGGCTAGACAATATGGTACTAAACAACCAATGGATCACTGAAGAAATCAAAGGGAAATTAAAAAATACCTGTAGACAAATGAAAACTAAAACACAATGATCCAAAATATATGGGATGTAGAAAAAGCAGTTCTAAAAAGGAAGTTTATAGTGATGCAAGCTTACCTCAGGAAACAAGAAAAAATGAACACCCTAAGCTTACACCTAGAAGAACTAGAAAAAGAAGAAAACCCAAAGGTAGAAGGAATGAAATCATAAAAATCAGAGCAATAAAAAATGAAATAGAGAATAAAAAAGTTCAATGAAACTCAGAGCTGGTTCTTCAAAAAGATAAACAAAATTGATAAACTTTTAGCCAGACTCATCAAGGAAAAAAGAAAGGGCCCAAATCAATATCACAAATGAAAAAGGAGAAGTTACAACTGACACCACAGAAATACAAAGCATCATAAGAGACTACTATGAACAACTATATGCCAATAAAATGAACAACCTGAAAGAAATGGACAAATTACAATAAACGAAAATCTCCCAAGACTGAACCAGGATGAAATAGAAAGTATAAACAGACCACTTACCAGCAACTGAATTGAATCTGCAATTAAAAACGAAGCAAAACAAACAAACCTCCCAACAAACAACAGTCCAGGACCAGATGACTTCACAGGTGAATTTTACCAAACATTTAGAAAAGAGTTAACACCTATCCTTCTCAATCTGTTCCAAAAAACTGCAGAGGAAGGAATGCTTCCAAACTCATTCTACAAGGCCAGCATTACCCTGATACCGAAATCAAAGACACCACAAAAAAGAAATTACAGGATAATATCACTGATGAACATTGTTGCAAAAATCCTCGATAAAATACTGGCAAACCAAATTCAACAATATATTAAAAGGATCACACACCATAATCAAGTAGAATTTATCTCAGGGATGCAAGGATTTTTCAATATCTGCAAATCAACCAGTGTGATAGACCACATTAATAACTTAAAGAATAAAAGCCATATGATTATCTCAATAGATGCAGAAAAAGCTTTTGACAAAATTCAATATCCATCTATGATAAAACTCCTCAGAAAATAAATATAGAGAGAACATACCTCAACATAATAAAGGCCACATATGACAAACCTATAGCTAACATCATACTCAATGATGAAAAGCTGAAAGCATTTCCTCTAAAATCAGGAACAAGACAAGGATGTCCCTCTTGCAACTTTTATTCAACATAGTTTTGGAAGCTCTAGCCATTGCAATCAGAGAAGAAAAAGAAATAAAAGGAATCTAAATTAGAATAGAAGAAGTAAAACTGTCACTGTTTGCAGATGACATGATATTATACATAGAAAATCCTAATAGATGCTACCAGAAAACTACCAGAGCTCATCAACGAATTTGGCAAAGTTGCAGGATACAAAACTAATACACAGAAATCTGTTGCATTTCTATACTCTAACAATGAGAGATCAGAAAGAGAAATTAAAAAAACGATCCCATTTACCAACACCTCAAGAAGAATAAAATACCTAGGAATAAACCTACCTAAGGAGGCAAAAGACTGTACTCTGAAAACTATAAGATACTGATTAAAGAAACTGAAGATGATACAAACATATGGAAGGTTATACCATGTTTTTGTATTGGAAGAATCAATAGTATAAAAATGACAATAATCACCCAAGGCAATCTACAGAGTCAGTGCAATCCCTATCAAATTACCAATGGCATTTTTCACAGAACTAGAAAAAAAAGTCTTAAAATTTGTATGGAAACACAAAAGAACCCGAATAGCCAAATCAATCCTGAGAAAGAAAAATGGAGCTGGAGGAATCAGGCTCCCTGACTTCAGACTATACTACAAAGCTACAGTCATCAAAACAGCATTGTACTGGCACAAAAAGAGACATATAGATCAATGGAACAGGATAGAAAGCCCAGAAATAAACCCATACATCTATGGTAAATTAATGTAAAACAAAGGAGGCAAGAAGATACAATGGAAAAGAGACTGTCTAGTTAATAAGCGGTGCTGGGAAAACTGGACAGCTACATGTAAAACAATAAAACTAGAACATTTTCTTACACCATACACAAAAATAAACTCAAAATGGATTAAAGGCCTAAATCTAAGACTGGATACCAAAAAAAACTTAGAGAAAAACACAGAACAGTCTGACATAAATTACAGCAATATCTTTTTCAATCTGTCTCCTAAAGTAATGGAAATAAAAACAAAACTAAACAAATGGGAGCTAATTAAACTCAAAAGCTTTGCACAAAGGAAACCATAAACAAAACGAAAAGACAACCCACAGAATGAGAGAAAGTATTTGCAAATGAGGCAAACAACAATGGATTAATCTCCAAAATTTACAAAGAGCTCATGCAGCTCAATATCAAGAAAACAAACAACCCAATCAAAAAGCAGGTGCAAGATCTAAATAGACATTTCTCCAAAGAAGACAGACATATGGCTAAGAGGCACATGAAAAGCTGCTCAACATCACTATTAGAGAAATTCAAATCAAACTACACTGAGATAACATCTCACACCAGACAGTATGGCCATCATCAAAAAGTCTACAAACAATAAATGCTGGAGAGGGTGTGGAGAAAACGGAACCCTCCTACACTGTTGGTGGGAATGTAAACTGATACAGCCACTATGGAGAACAGTATAGAGGTTCCTTAAAAAACTAAAAATAGAGCTACCACATAATCCAGCAATCCCAATCCTGGGCATATATCCAGTGAAAACCATGGTTCGAAAGAATCTATGCATCCCAGTGTTCACTGAAGTGCTGTTTACAATAGCCAAGACATGGAAGCAATGTAAATGTCCATTGACAGAGGAATGGATAAAGAAAATGTGGTACATACATACAGTGGAATATTACTCAGTCATTAGAAAGAATGAAATAATGCCATTAGCAGCAACATGGATGGACCTGGAAACTATCATACTGAGTGAAGTAAGTCAGACACAGCAAGACAAATATCATATGATATCACTTATATGTGGAATCAAAAAAAAAATAACAAGTGTTGGTGAAGATATGTAGAAATTGGAACCCTTGTGCACTGTTTGTTGAATATAAAATGGTGCACCTGCTGCGAAAAACAGTATGGTGGTTCTTCAAAAAATAAAATTTAATTACTGTGTGATCCAGCAATACCATTTCTTGGTATATATCCAAAAGAACTGAAAGCAGAGTCTCAAAGAGGTACCTGTACACCCATGTTCGTAGAAGCATTATGCACAACAGCCAAAAGGCAGAAGCAAACCAAATGTCCATCAACAGAGGAATGAATAAACCCAAAAATGTGATATATATACACATGGACTATTATTCAACCTTAAAAAAGGAAATTCTGACACATACTACAACGTGGATGAACCGTGATGACATTACGCTAAGTAAAATGAGCCAGTCACAAAAAGACAAGTCCTGTATGATTTCACTTATATGAAGTATCAAGAGTAGTCAAACTCAAAGGAACAGAAAGTAGAATAGAGGATGCCACTGGCTAGGGGGCAGAGGGGAATGGGAAGTTTCTGTTTAATGAATATAGAGTTTCAGTTTTGCAAGATGAAAATGTTTTCAAGGTGGGTTATACAACAGTGTGAATAAACTTAACACTACTGAACTGTAAACTTAAGAACATTAAGATGGTTAAAAAAAACAAACAAGGATGCCTGGTTTGGTCACTTATATTCAACTTTGTACTGGAAATTCTAGCCAGAGCTATTAGGCAAATAAATAAATAAATATCAATAAAAGGTATTCAAACTGGAAAGGAAGAAGTAAAACTATCTCTATTTGCAGATGACATGATAGTAAATATAGAAAATCCTAAAGAACCTACAAAACAGCTATTAGAACTAGAACAAATTCAGCCAAGCAGGGTATAAGATGAACACTCGAAAATCAGTTGTATTTCAACACACTATCAGTAAGCAATCAAAAAAGAAATTAAGAAAACAATTCCATATGCAATAGCAACTAAAAGAACAAAATACAAGCCTACCTGGCTCTTTGGTGGGGCCAATGGTGGACTCCGGAAGGGCTCATGCCACGGAGTACTTCCCAGAACATCTGCTGCCAGTGTCCTTGTCCTCACAGTGAGCCTCGGCCACCCCTGCCTCTGCAGGAGACCCTCCAACACTAGCAGGTCACCTTGCAGAACAGACCCCGGACTTCAGTAGATGTCTGCAGTGACCCAAGCATGGGTAGGACATTCCGCAGGAGTTCTTGTATCCCAGCACGAGGCCATGTAGGGGTCAGAGGATCCATCCAGGCTGTGGTATGGTCGTAACACAGGTCCTGTGGAGCTGGGCTCACCCACCTGTGCCCATGATATGCCAGAGCATTGTCTCAGCTATCCCAGGCCGTGTGGATGAAAGGCTCGTGGTGCTCCAGCCAGGCGTCAGGGCTGTGCCTCTGAGGTGGGAGAGCCAAGTTGAGGACACTGGTCCACAAGAGCTCCACGTAATATGAAATGGCGAAAATCTCCCAGCGATCTCCATCTCAACGACAAGACCCAGCTTCACTCAATGACCAGCAAGCTACAGTGCTGGACATCCTATGCCAAACAACTAGCAAGACAGGAACACAACCCCACCCATTAGCAGAGAGGCTGCCTAAAATCATAACAAGGCCACAGACACCCCAAAACACACCACGAGACATGGACCTGACCACCAGAAAGACAATATCCAGCCTCATCCACCAGAACACAGGCACTAGTCTCCTCCACTAGGAAGCCTCACAACCCACTGAACCAACCTTAGCCACTGGGGACAGACACCAAAAGCAACGGGAACTACGAACCTGTAGCCTGCGAAAAGGAGACTCAGAACACAATAAGTTAAGCAAAATGAAAAGACAGAAAAACACACAGCAGATGAAGTAGCAAGGGAAAAACCCACCAGACCTAACAAATGAAGAGGAAATAGGCAGTCTACCTGAAAAAGAATTCAGAATAATGACAGTAAAGATGATACAAAATCTTGGAAATAGAATAGAGAAAATGCAAGCAACATTTAACAAGGACCTAGAAGAACTAAAGATGAAACAAGCAACGATGAACACCACAATAAATGAAATTAAAAATTCCCTAGAAGGGATCAATAGCAGAATAACTGAGTCAGAAGAACGGATAAGTGACCTGGAAAATAAAAGAGTGGAAATAACTACTGCAGAGCAGAATAAAGAAAAAAGAATGAAAAGAATTGAGGACAGTCTCAGAGACCTCTGGGACAACATTAAACGCACCAACATTCGAATTAAAGGGGTCCCAGAAGAAGAAGAGAAAAAGAAAGGGACTGAGAAAATATTTGAAGAGATTATAGTTGAAAACTTCCCTAATATGGGAAAGGAAATGGTTAATCAAGTCCAGGAAGCACAGAGAGTCCCATACAGGAAAAATCCAAGGAGAAACACACCAAGACAATATTAATCGAACTATCAGAAATTAAATACAAAGAAAAAATATTAAAAGCAACAAGGGAAAAACAAGTAACACACAAGGGAATACCCATAAGGTTAACAGCTGATCTATCAGCAGAAACTTTGCAAGCCAGAAGGGAGTGGCAGGATATATTTAAAGTGATGAAGAAGAAAAACCTACAACCAAGATTACTCTACCCAGCAAGGATCTCATTCAGATTTGACCGAGAAATTAAAACCTTTAGAGACAAGCAAAAGCTAAGACAATTCAGCACCACCAGACCAGCTTTACAACAAATGCTAAAGGAAGTTCTCTAGGCAGGAAACACAAGAGAAGGAAAAGACAAACAATAACAATCCCAAAACAATTAAGAAAATGGTTATAGGAACATACATATTGATAATTACCTTAAATGTAAATGGATTAAATGCTCCAACCAAAAGACATAAACTGGCTGAGTGGATACAAAAACAAGACCCGTATATATGCTGTCTTCAGAGACCCACTTGAAGCCTAGGGACATACACAGACTGAAAGTGAGGGGATGGAGAAAGATATTCCATGAAAATGGAAATGAAAAGAAAGCTGGAGTAGCAATTCTCATATCTGACAAAACAGACTTTAAAATACAAACTATTACAAGAGACAAAGAAGGACACTACATAATGATCAAGGGATTGATACAAGAAGAAGATATGACAACTGTATATATTTATGCACCCAACACAGGAGCACCTCAATACATAAGGCCATAAAAGGGGAAAATGACAGTAACACAATCATAGTAGGGGACTTTAACACCCCACTTTCACCAATGGACAGACCATCCAAAATGAAAATAAATAAGGAGACACAAGCTTTAAATGATACGTTAAACAAGATGGACTTAATTGATATTTATAGGCCATTACATCCAAAAACAACAGAATACACATTTTTCGCAAGTGCTCAAGCCCTCCAGGACAGATCGTATCTTGGGTCACAAATCAAGACTTGGTAAATTTAAGAAATTTGAAATCCTATCAGGTACCTTTTCCAACCACAACGTTATGAGACTAGCTATCAATTACAGTAAAAAATCTGTAAAAAATACAAACACATGGATGCTAAATAATACACAACTTAATAACCAACAGATCACTAAAGAAATCAAAGAGGATTCAAAAAATACCTAGAAACAAATGACAATGAAAACACGACGACCCAAAACCTATGGGATGTAGCAAAAGCAGTTCTAAGAGGGAAGTTGATAGCAATACAATTGTTCTTAAGAAACAAGAAACATCTCAAATAAACAACCTAACCTTACACCTAAAGCAATTAGAGAGAGAAGAACAAAAATTCCCCAAAGTTAGCAGAAGGAAAGAAATCATAAAGATCAGATCAGAAATGAAAAAGAAATGAAGGAAACGATAGCAAAGATAAATAAAATTAAAAGCTGGTTCTTTGAGAAGATAAACAAAATTGATAAACCATTAGCCAGACGTATCAGGAAAAAAAGGAGAAGACTCAAATCAATAGAATTAGAAATGAAAAAGAAGAAGTTACAACTGACACTGCAGAAATACGAAGGATCATGAGAGGTTACTATAAGCAACTCTATGCCAATGAAAAGAACAACCTAGGGGCTTCGCTGGTGGCGCAGTGGTTAAGAATCCATCTGCCAATGCAGGAGACATGGGTTTGAGCCCTGGCCCTGGAAGATCCCACATGCCGCGGAGCAACTAAGCCCGTGTGCAACAACTACTGAGCCTGTGCTCTAGAGCCCACGAGCCACAGCTACTGAAGCCCGCGTGCCTAGAGCCCATGCTCCGCAACAAGAGAAGCCACCGCAATGAGAAACCCACACACCACAACAAAGAGTAGCCCTGGCTCGCTGCAACTAGAGGAAGCCCGTAAGCAGCAACAAAGACCCAACACAGCCAAAAACAAACAAATAAATAAATAAATTTATATTAAAAAAAAAAGAACAACCTGGAAGAGATGGACAAATTCTTAGAAATCCACAACCTTCTGAGACTGAACCAGGAAAAAACAGAAAAGATGAACAGACAATTACAAGCACTGCAATTGAAACTGTGATTAAAAATCTTCCAACAAACAAAAGCCCAGGACCAGATGCCTTCACAGGCGAATTCTATCAAACAATTAGAGAAGAGCTCACACCTATCCTTCTCAAACTCTTCCAAAATATAGCAGAGGGAGGATCATTCCCAAACTCATTCTACAAGGTCACCATCACCCTGATACCAAAACCAGACAAAGATGTCACAAAGAAAGAAAACTACAGGCCGATATCACTGATGAACATAGATGCAAAAATCCTCAACAACATACTAGCAAACAGAATCCAACAGCACTTTAAAAAGAATCATACATCATGATCAAGTGGGGTTTATCCCAGGAATGCAAGGATTCTTCAATATATGCACATCAATCAATGTGATACACCATATTAACAAACTGAAGGAGAAAAACCATATGATCATCTCAGTAGATGCAAAGAAAGCTTTCGACAAAATTCAACACCCATTTATGATAAAAACCCTCCAGAAAATAGGCATAGGGGGAACTTTCCTCAACATATTAAAGGTCATATATGACAAACCCACAGCCAACATCGTCCTCAATGGTGAAAAACTGAAACCATTTCCACTGAGATCAGGAACAAGACAAGGCAGCCCACTCTCACCACTATTATTCAACATAATTTTGGAAGTTCAGGCACAGCAATCAGAGAAGAAAAGGAAATAAAAGGAATCCAAATTGGAAAAGAAAAAGTAAAACTGTCACTGTTTGCAGATGACATGAAACTATACATAGAGAATCCTAAAGATGCTACCAGAAAACTACTAGAGCTAATCAATGAATCTGGTAAAGTGGCAGGATACAAAATTAATGCACAGAAATCTCTAGCATTCCTATACACTAATGGTGAAAAATCTGAAAGTGAAATTAAGAAAACACTCCCATTTATCACTGCAACAAAAAGAATAAAATATCTAGGAATAAACCTACCTAAAGAGACAAAAGACCTGTATGCAGAAAATTAAAAGACACTGATGAAAGAAATTAAAGACGATACAAATAGATGGAGTGATATACCATGTTCTTGGATTGGAAGAATCAACATTGTGAAAATGACTCTACTACCCAAAGCAATATACAGATTCAATGCAATCCCTATCAAACTACCACTGGCATTTTTCACAGAACTAGAACAAAAAATTTCACAATTTGTATGAAAACACAAAAGACCCTGAATAGCCAAAGCAATCTTGAGAAAGAAAAACGGAGCTGGAGGAATCAGGCTCCCTAACTTCAAACTATACTACAAAGTTACACTAATCAAGACAGTATGGTACTAGCACAAAAACAAATATAGATCAATGGAACAGGATAGAAAGCCCAGAGATAAACCCACTCACATATGGTCACCTTATCTTTGATAAAGGAGGCAAGAATATACAGTGGAGAAAAGACAGCCTCTTCAATAAGTGGTTCTGGGAAAACTGGACAGGTACATGTAAAAGTATGAAATTAGAGCACTCCCTAACACCATACACAAAAATAAACTCAAAATGGATTAAAGAACTAAATGCAAGGCCAGACACTATCAAACTCTTGGAGGAAAACATAAGCAGAACACTATGACATAAATCACAGCAAGATCCTTTATGACCCACCTCCTAGAGAAATGGAAATAAAAACCAAAGTAAACAAATGGGACCTAATGAAACTTAAAAGCTTTTGCACAGCAAAGGAAACCATAAACAAGACCAAAATACAACCCTCAGAATGGGAGAAAATATTTGCAAATTAAGCAACTGACAAAGGATTAATCTCCAAAATTTACAAGCAGCTCATGCAGCTCAATATCAAAGAAAGAACCCAATCCAAAAATGGGCAGAAGACCTAAATAGACATTTCTCCAAAGAAGATATACAGACTGCCAACAAACACATGAAAGAATGCTCAACATCATTAATCATTAGAGAAATGCAAATCAAAACTACAATGAGATATCACCTCACACCGGTCAAATGGCCATCATCAAAACATCTACAAACAATAAATGCTGGAGAGGGTGTGGAGAAAAGGGAACCCTCTTGCACTGTTGGTGGGAATGTAAATTGATAGAGCCACTATGGAGAACAGTATGGAGGTTCCTTAAAAAACTACAAATAGAACTACCATACGACCCAGCAATCCCACTACTGGGCATATACCCAGAGAAAACCATAATTCAAAGAGACACATGCACCCCAATGTTCATTGCAGCTCTGTTTACTGTATCCAGGACATGAAAGTAACCTACGTGTCCATGGACAGATGAATGGATAAAGAAGATGTGGCACATATATACAATGGAATATTACTCTGCCATAAAAAGAAACGAAACTGAGTTATTTGTAGTGATGTGGATGGACCTAGAGTCTGTCATACAGAGTGAAGCAAGTTAGAAAAACAAACACCATATGCTAACACATATATATGGAATCTAAGGGAAAAAAATGGTCATGAAGAACCTAGGGGCAAGATGGGAATAAAGACAGAGACCTACTAGAGAATGACTTTGAAGATATGGGGAGGGGGAAGGGTAAGCTGGGAGAAAGTGAGAGAGTGGCATGGACATATATACACTACCAAAGATAAAATAAATAGCTAGTTGGAAGCAGCCACATAGCACAGGGAGATCAGCTGCGACCAGCGACCACCTAGAGGGGTGGGATAGGGAGAGTGGGAGGGAGACGCAAGAGGGAGGGGATATGGGGATATATATGTATATATAGCTGATTCACTTTGTTATAAAGCAGAAACTAACACACCATTGTAAAGCAATTATACTCCAATAAAGATGTTAAAAATAATTTAAAAATTTAAAAAATGAAAGAACAAAATACTGAAGAATAAATTTAAGCAAGCATATGTAAGATGTGTACTCTGAAAAGTACAATACATTGCTGAAAGTAATTAAAAACCTAAATTAATGGAAAAACATCTCATGTTCATGGATTCTAATACTCAGTATTCTACAAGTGGCAAGATTCCCCAAAGTGGTCTACAGATTCAATGCAATCCTCATCAGAATCTCGTCTTGGACCTCCCTGGTGGTGCAGTGGTTAGGAACCTGCCTGTCAATGTAGGGGACACGGGTTTGAGCCCTGGTTTGGGAAGATCCCACATGCTGCAGAGCAACTAAGGCTTGTGCACCACAACAACTGAAGCCTGCGTGCCTAGAGCCCGTGCTCTGCAACAAAGAGAAGCCACCGCAATGAGAAGCCCGCGCAATGCAACAAAGAGTAACCCCCACTTGCCGCAACTAGAGACAGCCCGCGTGCAGCAACGACGACCCAACTCAGCCAAAAAAATAAAACAAATAATGAATAAATTAGTTAAAAATATTATAAAATCTCAACGGCCTTTTTGTGCGGAAATAGGGAAGCTAACATAAAATTCATAAGGCCTTGCAAGGGACTTGCTGCAGAATACAGTTTAGCAGTTTCAAAATAAGTTAAACACAGAATTATCACATGATCCATCAATTTCACTCCCAGGAAAATAGGTCTTCAAACAAAAACTTGTACATGAATGC
The DNA here is from genome assembly GCF_000442215.2 of Lipotes vexillifer. Lineage (NCBI taxonomy): Eukaryota > Metazoa > Chordata > Mammalia > Artiodactyla > Lipotidae > Lipotes > Lipotes vexillifer. The sequence continues at coordinate 1,304,241 of NW_006795271.1, read as the reverse complement.
TCACAGCAGCACTATTCTCAATAACCAAACATGGAGTCACCCCCAAATGCCCATCAAATGATGGAGAAACAAAAGGCAGTATATACATACAATGGAATATTTATTCAGCCATAAAAGGGATGAAGTAGTAAAACAAGCTACAACATGGATGGGTCTCGAAAACATGATCAGCGAAAGAAGCCACCCACAAAAGGCTTCATGATTCCATTTATATGAGTTATCCGGAAAAGGCAAATCCATAAACAGAAAACAGATTAGCAGTTGCTAGGGGCTGAGGGGAATGGGGAGTACCTGTTTATTAAGCTATATAGTACTGCTTCTTAAGGGTACGGGTTTTCCTTTTGGTGTGATGAGAATATTCTGGAAGTAGGTGGTGTTTATGGTTGCAGAACATCATGAATGTACAAAATGCCACTCATTTCTACACTTTTAAATGGCTGAAATGTGAATTTCATGTTATATGTATTTTGCCACAACTAAAATAGGGGAATCCCTTGCCATATTCTACAAAGATTTATATTCTGCCCAGTCCTCAGTATTGTCCCATAGCCTGCCTCATCCTACTAACCAACCTAGGTCGCCCTGGTCTACCCAGACTTGTCCCTTCTTTGAACAACCATGAGTCCTAATGCTGCTCTAATTCATTTGAATTATTTATCACATTTTCTTTTGACATCTCAACTTTTCCCCTGGATTAGACAAAAATCATTCACTTTATTCCTACCACTTCTTTATGCAACTGCAAGAGAGTCACTAGAAGGTTCACAATGTCACTGGACATCCCTGGTGGCGTAGTGGTTAAGAATCTGCCTGCCAATGCAGGGGACACGGGTTCGAGCCCTGGTCCGGGAAGATCCCACATGCTGCGGAGCAACTAAGCCCTTGTGCCACAACTACTGAGCCTGCGTGCCGCAACGAAGAGTAGCCCCCACTTGCTGCAACTAGAAAAAGCCCGCATGCAGCAACGATGACCCAACGCAGCCAAAAATTAAGAAAAAAAAAAGGTTCACAATGTCACCTAATGAAGTCTATCAAAAAACTCTTTTATGGCCCAGTTTCACAACTCAGTAGGATCACAGGATCTGCATTTACCTATACGGCACCTTTATCCTACTGTTGATCTGCTGTTCTATATCAGAAGTCAGCAAACCTTTTCAGTAAATGTCCACATAGTAAACATTTTAGGCCTGTGAGCCACACAGTCTCTGTCACAACCACTGAACTCTGCCCTTGTAATTTGACGGCAGCCACGGCCATAAATGAATGAGCATGGCCGTGTCCCAATAAAACTTTACAGACACTGAGATTTGAATTTCATACAGTTTTCACATCACAGACTATTACTCTTAATTTGTTTCTCAATCATCTAAAAATTCTTAGTTTGTGGGCCATAAAAAAACAGGCAGCATGCTACATTTGGCCCATGGACTGCAATTTGCTGACTTCTATATTTTTCTTTATGTTAACATATCTATTTCTACTCTTTCATATGAATGCATAGATATTTTATAAACCTCAAATAATCAGTGTTAAGCAAAACTGTGCATAAATTAAACGACTCACCTGGGATGTGATCATTTTCTGCTGCTCCTGGAAGAATGTAGAGAACTGAAGGGGTACACCTGAAAAAGAAGGAAAGCTCATGAGTGACATCACCTGCCTAGAAAGCTCCACATAGCAGCTGGCAAAACACCTCAGAAAGAGAGACACATTGAGAAGAAGCAGAAAGGATAACAGTGAGGGAGGGAAGCACTCGGGTGTCCATGAATGACTCTGGGATGATTATGTAATGTTTGGACAAGCTAGTTTTCAAATGTAAAAATATTTGTTTTCTGCTGATTTGTTAACAATGTATGCTCTAACACAGAAAAAATATAAACAACACATTAAACTAATTAAGCCAATTAGGAAAAGCCAAGGAATAGAACACAATGCTTTCATTAAAACTGATGCTAAGCAAAAATATTCAGCACAAAAATTTGTAACGTTCATTAGAAACCAAAGAATCTCAACAAGGTTCTGAAAAAAAGGATGGGGTATTTTTGGAAGGAAAAAAGGGCTGGTCTTTTTTGGAAGGAAAAAAAGGGTTTACTCTTAAATTGGTTTCAGGTCTCAAAAGTATTTTTTAATTAAAAACAAACAAACAAAACAAAACTGGTCTTGACTTATCTGTTAATGCAGAAAAGACCTGCCTAGACCATCAGAGACTCCATGTCTCCTCTTGATTCTGCCATAACAAAATGTAGAATTGTAACCACTTAACATTTTTGACCCACTTCTTGCCCACCCCAACCCATCTCCATCTTTTAAGTAAAGCAGAAACAGGCCTGTCTTAAGTCCAAGTCTTAACGACCTGTCTTGCAGTACCATCTCTGATTCTGTAAGATCAGGATACAAGGGGCATCAGTATATCTCTAGTTGTGCCGAGTGTGGGAACAGCTCAGAGCTCAGAAAGAGTGGAGTAAAGAGTGAAGGAAGAAGGTAATTCCCTCCCCTGTGGCTGGTCAGCTCTTCCCGCCACACGATGCCTTCACAACTCCCCAAGAAGCAGTATCTTCTGTTCCTTTTGTCTTGTCCTCCTATCCCAACCACAGCTTACATCTCTCTGGAAAGTTGGCCCAAGGTTTCCACCATCACCCAGTCTGTGACAGTCTGCATATGACAGTGGTTCTGGCAGGAGGACCCAAATTGCTTCCAGCTGAGCAACAAGCGTCTTTGCACCTGGGCTCTGGATCTCTCCTGAGGTCTCAGACGAACTGATTGTCCTACCGGGACAATTCCTGCTCCCGGGAATCCCCCTTCCTACCTCACAAAAGCCGCTTTGTTGCAAGAAAGGTGGAACCTAAGCCAGTTAGAATATTCATCCAAGATCGAAAGCTCCTGGATCTTAAGCAGGACCTCCTGTAAAAGCAAACTGGTGCTACTGAGGGCACAGGCAAAGCTGGAGGGGGTCAGAGGGGCCTGGACGCCTCCATTTATGTTCACACGTTCTTTAGAAACAAGAAGAAATCCCCCAAAACCAATGCTGCAATCAAAACTATTTCCTTGAGGGGTTAGGGTACTCAAGGTGCTTACTGCTGCGACCGACTCATGCTCAGATTTCATGCTGGGCAGAGAACGAGGCATGGGATCTATCCTTGCTCCTGCCCCTGCTCCTTTTGCCACTCTGAATTCCTATCCCGTCTTGGAGCCTCACTGTTAGAAACGGGACGCCACGCTGACCACAGGTGGTTGGGAGGATTCAGCGAGATCCTGAGTAGAAAACAAGGGTCTCCGCTGAGAAGAAAAGTGCGCATCTACTGACAGCCAAAGGCCAGTTTCCGCGCGGTCTTACCGAGGCCTCAAACGACAGGGCACCTTGGAGATGAGAAAATTAAGCGCTGGGACGTGCAGGTTCTCGTTAGGTGCGTAAAAACGGGGCCAGATTTACACCGAATCTGGACACAATGCCGTTTCCTCTTTCACCCCGCTCTATCCTGAAGCTTCATGTTCCCCCGGTGCTCCACAGCAGCGTCCCGCTCGCCAGCTGCTGGGCCCGCAGGCGCCGGAAGCTCCGCAGCCATCTCCTCGCGAGACAGCGGCCGGGGAACGGGAACACGCCCGGCATCCGGCGGGAGGGGGGAGGCAGTGCACATGCGCAGAAGGCCCGTAGTGACAGCCCCGTCCTCTGCCAGAAAGCTGTGCACGGTACATTTCCTGAAAGCCTTAGAGCCACCTCAATTAGAAAAGGCTCTGCGATGGAAATAAACTTATGGTTACTAAAGGGGAAGGGGGGAGGGATAAGTTAGGAGTTTGGGATTACTGTATGTAAAATAAACAAGGACCTACTGTATAGCATAGGGGAATAATATTCAGTTTCTTGTAATAATCTATAATGGAAAAGAATCTGAAAGTATTTTTATGTGTATGTATATAGATTATATATAACTGAAGTTCTCTCTTCAGTTATATATATACACACACACACATATGACTGAATCACTTTGCTGTGCACCTGAAACTAATACAAACACTAAATCAAGTATACTTCCTTCAATTAAAAAAAAAAATAAAAGGGTCTGTGACTTTGGGCACATTGGGTAAAATTGCCAGATTTAGCAAATACAAGCCATGAGACATACTTTTATTCGTTGTTCGTCTGAAATAAATTTTAAGTATCTAAATTACATCTTTCATTAACTATTTTCCTGATATATTGGCTCTCCTTAACAGTTCCTTGCAGAATTGAGGTATAGAATTTCTTCCAGAGACTGTTATATTGCTCCATTTTCATTATAACATATCTTCTACAGTAGTCACATCTCACTTACTTCGTTCTTTGTCCATTGGACATTCATTAATGAGAAAAGACATTCAACTTCAGCGTTCTGAGCAGATATAATGGCATAAAGTTAACAACTCTAGGAACTGCTCTTCAGACTTGATTTGTTGAAACACATAATACCATTATTCATGGCAGAACTTGCCTTTTCCATTCTTCAGGATTACGATGGATCTCTTAACAAGTTTTTAACATGCTGTCCACTGATAAAAGAAAACTTTTTGTCAATTATTTCCTTTCCCTTTTAACACTACACATGACAATTCCACTTGTCCTCATGCTATAAGAGCAGTTAGTAACATCCATGTAAAAGAATCAAATTCTTCAAGAGATGAAACTCATTTCAAAATAGTCATGGCCAAGTACAATGATTATCCACAAGTCAAAATTTATTTTCCTATTCCTATTATTCCATAAGTAATGTTTTCCCTTTTAAGAACAGTCTGACATGAAGATTTCACTAAGTTTCATTAAACAGTTGAATATTTCACTAACACTTTTTGCTCTTCTTTCAATTTCCATAATCCTATTGCTAAAAAGATATTGGAATCTATATTACAAGAAATAAGCAAATTAGCTTCATTCAATGGAATATTTAAAAGGTTAAACAAGAATTGGGAGCCTTTTCTTGAGAATTAAAATATTATTTCAGTGCTTTAAACAAACTGAGAACTCTTACAGCTGTATTTGTTAAAGAAAGTCAATGAGTTTCTGAATGCAAGAGAAATGAAAAATACTGAATGCCAATAAAAAAATCACAAAAATCCTTTAATCACTCAATTCAAATAGTGTAAGTGCTAAAGTAAGAGAATAACTTCATGACAATTACTTCAACATCAATAGAAAGAACATCACAAGCTATTTGAACAGCAAGCATTGTGCAGAATATGGGCAGCACAGTCATAAACATGTCTGCACCTTTATGCAAACATCCACCAAAATTTGTATTTTTATTACCTCAACCAAAAGCAATGTAGAAGCAAGGGGAAAATATGTATTTTCTGCATTGTAATTGCTCGCATCCACAGCGATGATGCTAAAAAAAAGAGAAAAAAAAAGATGAGGCCTTTAGAACATTGATAATCTCTGTAATCATAACTGAAGCTATTATTTTTGTTGTTGCAGTGGGCTTTATCCTGGCACTTGCATTTTTTTTTTTTTAAGTTTTTGTTTTTTTTTGCGGTACACGGGCCTCTCACTGTTGTGGCCTCTCCCATTACGGAGCACAGGCTCCGGACGCGCAGGCTCAGCGGCCATGGCTCACGGGCCGAGGGTCTCCGCAGCATGTGGGATCCTCCTGGACCGGGGCAGGAACCCGCGTCCCCTGCTTTGGCAGGCGGACTCTCAACCACTGCGCCACCAGGGAAGCCCCTTTTTAAAGGTTTTTAATTTTTGGCTGCGTTGGGTCTTCGTTGCTGTGCGTGGGCTTTCTCTAGTTGCAGTGGGTTTTTGTTGCTGTGCGTGGGCTTTCTCTAGTTGCGGTGAGCGGGGACTGCTCTTCGTTGCAGTGCACCGGCTTCTCATTGCGGTGGCTTCTCTTGTGGAGCACGGGCTCTAGGCGCCCGGGCTTCAGGAGTTGTGGCTCCCGGGCTCTGGAGCACAGGCTCAGTAGCTGTGGCACACTGGCTTAGTTGCTCTGCACCATGTGGGATCTTCCCCGACCAGGGCTCGAACCTGTGTCCCCTGCATTGGCAGACGGATTCTTAACCACTGTGCCACCAGGGAAGCCCTGGCACTTGAAATTTTGATTGCAACTCTGGAATTAGAAAATACTCTGGCAGCAGTACATTCAGTCATTTGAGCTGAAAGACTGGTGATGATGTATGGCGTGGAGGGTATTTACAGCTTCCGCTGCAATTACTATATCTCAGTCTGAATTCCTATTAATCAAAAAATTTATTTTATCTCTTTCTATAGTACTAGCTGAAGAAATTATACGTCTCTTATGCTTAGCTGTTAGTATATGCCGGTTTATATATGACTCACTACCTTTTTTTTTTTTTTTTTTTTTTTTTTTGCCTTTTGGCCACACTGCGCGGCTTGTGGGATCTTAGTTCCCCAACCAGGGACTGAACCCATACCCTTGGCAGTGAAAGCACGGAGTCCTAACTGCTGGACCACCAGGGAATTCCCACTACCATTTTTACATACTGTAAAAAATCTTCAAAGGGAATTTTTCCTTGCTTAATTAATTTCCACTTTTCAGAAAATTCATCGTAAAGTTTACACTTGCATTTTGGCATTTTAGGATTCAAATGTACACAAATAAAAACATAATAGCAACCACTGCAAAAATTGAAATGAACGAACTTGATAATCCTATGACACATTAATGTGCCTGTCATTCACACGTCTGAACTCACAACTAACCACAAACAGGTTGAACCATTGAAAGCATTGTGAATTTGCAAGAGTGGCATCAGCCTTAGCTTTAAAATTTTTTGTTAAGAGTATAAGATCTTTTGTGTACTGCTAATCAGCAGCACTTAGGAGACAGAATTGATTAGTATTTTATAATTTTTTATTAATTGGACCTTAGTTTGTGGGGGGAGTTCGAAACAGATATTCCTTTCCCCTTTTTCATTAAACACTGGGCCATTGGTCTCCAGGGATGGGTCCTCGTATCTTATATCACTGGGTCTGGGATCAAACTGTGACAACAGCACGGTGGAGAACAGCAGAGGATTTTGCAATAACATAACATTTGTGGGGAGCCACGGTCTCTGTAGGGTGGGTGCCCCAAACTGATCGTCACTAGGTCCTTCCAATTTAAGGATGCCTAGCCAGGTAGCATCCTGCTACCTAATGAGACAGGCTAGTATGTCTTTTGCATACAAGGAAAATAAGGGAGAATATTGGAGCAGCCCCTACCTACAGATCAAGTTCGCCAGGTGAGGGTGGGAGGGTAACTGTTCCCATCCCTTTAGGGAACCTTTGCTCAGTATGATAGCCGATTACCCTAAGCACCCCTGGAGACCGCATCCAGACTAGGTGCATCACAACACATAGGGACCAAGTGGGGACCTCTTTGCTCAGACTACAGCACCCTAAGCTCAGGGTGGGCTCAGCTTTCTGAGCTCTGACACAATTGGACTGGATAACCAGAAAAACCCAACAGATACAACACTACGTGGTGGCTGCTAAAGCACAGGTATGTCAACAGCCAGCAGAGCCTTCCCAAGCATTATCTGCTGTCAGTTGGATCCAGTTAGTAAGCCAAAAGCCGTCTGGAGACATGTTATCCTCATCTGTCACTGAACCACCCTGCTCACTGCACCAACTGTTTTAAGACGTACCTGGGATTTGTTTTAATCAGGCATGATAAAATGATAGACATGGAGACAATTGTCTTTGAAAGAAGACTTCATTACTTACAATGTTCAAGAGGAGGGGAGACACCACACCATGCAGGGCCACATGGGGAAACACCAGTCAAGAGACAGAAGACATGCAGAGAAATCATGAACGAAAGCCTTTCTTACTACAGTGGTGGTGATAAACTATAGTAACCTAACTATACTATGTTAAGTGGGGAAGTGCCCTATTGGGCAGGAAGCAAAACACAGATGGTGGGGTTTTTATGCACCCGTGGAAACACAGGGATGGTACGTATGCCAACATCTTTAGCCATCAACTTGGCCCATGATTTCAAGATGCTAAAACATCAATTACAGAATATCAAAAATGACTATTACATTAATACATCATACTAACAGAAAAAACTCATATCGTTATCTCATTTAATAATATATGATTATCTCAAGAGATGCAGGAAAGCATTCAACAAAATCCAGCACCCTTTCATGATACAAGACAGAACAAACTAGGAATAGAATGGAATTGCCTCAACCTAATAAAGGCCACTTTTGAAAAACCCACAGTTAACATCATATTTGATGATGGAAGACTGAACGCTTTCCTCCTAAGATCAGGTACAAGACAAAGATGTTAAAAACAAAATCTTCCAATTCAGAAAACCTCTCCACATAGGTAGAAGGAAAGAAAAATCATTTCCTAGGCCCAGCATGATGCACTTATTTGTTTCACTTGGTGTGTTTGCCCAGCATGGTGTGAAACTGCCACTCTCTGCCATACCTTTTCTTTCAAAGGGCACATCATGACCAAATCAGGTGTCTTTTCCCCAAGGAGCTCCACAGCTACTCCATCCAGAGTACAGAATATGATAGCCTTTTAGTTGCACAACAGGTCTCTCCCCAATAGGTTTATAGAAGAATCAGGAGAAAGTAAGAACATGCATTCCCAAGTTAGAGGACCTATCTGCATGGGAATTGTGGAGGAAAAGGAACAAGTAGGAGACTGATGCAAAATACCAACCACCTGTATCGATCTGCCGCCAGATGGAAAATGAGAAATTTCTGAGGAAATTGCAGAATAAGTAGGACCAGGCTTTATTAGAACAGGCAGAGATTAGCCTGAGGGAAAGTTACTGACACATGTGGTTCACCAGTTCCCACCTCTGAGATTCTCACAATGTGCCAATTTTGAGCCATTTGCCAAGTATTTCCTGGCTGAAGGTTTTGTTCTAGGTCCTGCTGATTCTCTTGTCCCTGCAAGCCCTGCCTCCTCTGGAATCTCTCTCTACAGTCCCCTCTTGCTGATCCCGTCACAGGCTGACTAGAGTAGGGAGCATTCCCTTAGCAAGGAGTTCTAACTGAGCAGCCAGCACAGAAGCCTTTCTTTTTTTTCACTTTCTCTAGATTATCCCCAAAGTGAGTAGCTGCTGCTCAGATTTGACTAACAGTCTGTCCTTGCCATCCTCCCACTTTTCCTTAATTTGGATTTGGACAGTTGGCTAGAGAGTCAAAACAAAGGTTGCTAAAACCAGAGCATATTTTGACCTGACCCCAGGTTCACATCAGGGAATTTTAAGAAAGCCTCAACAAGCCACTGACAGAAATCAGTGGGGGACTCACATGTCTTCTGGGTACACTGTTGCAACATCTCCCAGCTCAACTTCAGTGGAAAGGCTTCGAGTACAGCTGTTAGCCTTCTCAAAGAGTTCCTTAGTTACTCCACAGTTATGAAGGGTGGCATGGCAGAGAGTCAGCTTCCCCTGGCCACCACACCCCTTTATGTAGTGATCTTCCAGACCCTAAAGTGACTGCTCTATCAAAGGAGCAAAATCTGCTATTACAGGATTCCACACAGCTGCTGTGCTGAATTCTACGCAATATCAGTATACATTCCCATGTGTGGGCTGTAAATTGAAAACACACTGAGGTGTATGTCTGGGGCATGGGGAAAAGAAGCCTTTAAGTGAGTAACATCAGCTGGTGAGAAAGGCACTTGAATTACCCAGGAGTCCTGGGTGGCTTCTCAATGGCATCAGCTGTGCTGGTGATCCAAATAGGATGGGCTGGTTTCCTTCATGTTGAGACAAGAAAAATATGAATCATGTTGGCACTTTGGTTTCCCTTCCTGTGTTTACATTAATTAGTTGAACACCTTGTTTGCCTTTTTCCAAGTGACTAGTACAGCTACTCTCCATATGTTGCCTTACTACGCAGACTCTTATCCAAGCTCTTAATCTTTCCATGATTCTCCCTTTATCATTTGTGCCTTCCTACCTATGTGTGGATAATAAGGGACTACTAAAGGGGTCATCTGGTCTAAGACATGAAATGGCACCCAGTCTAGGCCACAAAGTACATAACTCTGTGTCCTCAAACCGAGCAGGTAATTTATTACCAGCTAAAGAAGTTGTGCCCTGGGCTTCCCTGGTGGCACAGTGGTTGAGAGTCCACCTGCCGATGCGGGGGACGCGGGTTCGTGCCCGGGTCCGGGAAGATCCCACATGCCGCGGAGCAGCTATGCCCGTGAGCCATGGCCGCTGAGCCTGCGCGTCCGGAGCCTGTGCTCCGCAACGGGAGAGGCCACAACAGTGAGAGGCCCACGTACCGCAAAAAAAAAAAGAAGTTGTGCCCTGAAGGGAACCACCCATCTGAAAGATCATCACCTCACTCTTCCCCTGAGTCAGTTTGAGGCACGGAGGGGTAAAGACATTCAGGGAAAGCAGGAGGAGTAGGGTTCTGTGAAAGAGAAAATGTATTTAATTCTCACATTTTTCTCTTCTGTTTTTTTGATATTTCCTTCTGGCTATCCAAATAATTTTTAACTCCTCTTAGGATAGTTAGAATGATATTCATCCCATAAATATCAGCAACTCATTTACTGGAATAAAGTCCTTCTAAGAACTTCTGCAAATCAAAAGAATTGTCCTCTGGCCACTGCAGGATTGGAGTCTCACGTGTACGCCCATTCCCAATGTGACAGACAGATATTAACTGCTTTAAAAAAAGAGACCTGCAGGCAACATTCCTGGCTTCCCATATTTTCCAACCATATGGTGATCATGATGAGATTTTAGAGCCCATTATTACCCATGTTCATTCAACAGTAAAATCTTGAGTTTGAACAGGGAGGTTTGTTTAGCCAGTATTCCAAAAAAGCATAGAGCTAAAATAACTTAGGGTCTTTTACTGACTATTGTGAAGCCACAGACTTTCAGTTGATTTGGCTCAAATCAGGAACTGCCAGACTCATCCCATTCTTATTACCAAAATTGTTGGAGAAATATAATTAAAAATAAAAATTTCTCCCAACACAGAAAACCTACTTACAAAGGTAGAAGACAAAGAATAAGCATAAAGCCAGAATGTGATGTGCATTACAGGCAATCTCCTAAGAGACTGCAAAGACAGAGAGAAATCTCACCCTTTTATAAAGCCAAGCAGGTACAACTCATTACATACATGTTCTTAAGATAAACAATAACTAGTCCTTAAGTAAGAGGACTTGACAGTACCATTTATTGCACAGTACGCCCAAAATTCGTCTGGTAATTGGGATGACCATCTGTTGTCTTTATAAAAGGAAAAACAAGCTTCTCATATCTTTATGACAGGAGGCAGTTTTGCAACTTGGAGCAAGGCACCCATTAAAGTTAGGCTCCCACCCTCCCCCAGAAACTGGGAAAAAGGAGTGCTATCTCCCTGGAAGTATTTCAAAGAGATGGCTCTGAGGCTCCTGGAGAAAGATACTGTAGGGGTGCAAAACTGCCAAGAGGCTTTTTAAAAGGTCCATATTCATCCCAAAGGGATAAAGAATTTACAAGTTTACAAAAGAAAATGCTCTACAAAAACGAAGGGGGGATGTCTCTTCCATTATTTTTTAACAGAGAATAATAATCCTCTTACTTTTCATTTCTATTTGCCCTTATACCACTCTCACCACTTCTAGTTAATATCGTACCGAAGGTCTTCCGGCAATTAGGAAAGAAGATACAACAAAAGGCATACAGATGGGAAATAAAGAGGTAATGCTATTGCTATATTCAGATGGTATGACCTTGTATATAGAAAATGCTTAGAAACCCACTGAAAAATATTAGAATAAATGAGTTCAGCAAAGTTACAGGACGCAAGATCAATATATATATATATCAATTGATCTTGTATACACTAGCAATGAGCAATCCAAAAACCAAATTAAGAAAACAAACTCATTTGCAATAGCATCAAAAGAAAACAATTCTTAGGAGTGAATTTAACAAAAGGAGTGTAACATTTCTACAAAGGAAAGTGAAAGACCTGTACAAGGCTTGCCTGATGAAAAGTTCACTGAAAGATTTTTAAAGATCTAAATAAGTGGAAAATCGGCAAGATGGCAAAAACAAGATTCCAGCCCTCTCTCTCCCTAGAAACACCAATTCAACAACAATCCATGGATGAAAACCAATATATGCAATAGATTATGGAAGTCCCAGAAGGACAAGAGAAACAGAGCAGAAATATATTTGCATGTCAAAAGGTGAAAAATAAATCTGAAAAAATTCAGGGGAATTTTACCTTAGTGAAATTTCTAGGGGTTCAGTGGTGTGGAGCATGTCAAGATATCCCTTCTATACATGCTTGAAGTGTTAGTGGCAGATAGGGATGCTGTTTGGAGCCTTTGGTAAGCTCACTTCTTGTGAGCTAATTCCTTAAAACCAATCAATCAATTAATCTCTCTGGAGTTTATGAATATTTAATTTAATTATGCCTATTTTAAAAGAGGATGGGGCCATTTAATTTTCTTCTACATTTATAGGCAATTATACTTCTATCATTAAATTACATGTCAATATCAGTTAGGGTCACTTTATTTGAAAGTAACAGTAACAGCCAAGAAACCATTAAATAAATATGCATGCACTCATGTAATTCCATATATGTGATCTTATAAAATCCACTTGGAATGAAGATACCTCAGACTCCTCAGCTTCTGTTCTACAGATAGCAGAGACGGTGAAGTTACACTGAAGAGCTGCAGTTAATAGAGGGAGGCAGAATTGAAGAAAATGAAAAAAGCTCTTTTGCTCTCAAGCATCAGACTGATAAGAAGAAAGTGTGGAAGGAAGATGAATAAAACAAAGCTCAGCACCTACTCTCTGCCCTTTGGTTCCCCGTGGAAACTATTATTACATCCTGCTCTTTTCAAAAGAATAAAAGTTCAAGTCTTCTCGATATAAAATACCTACTCCCTGATCTGTATCTCACACCAAACACCCAAATGTCGACTCAATCTTACTCATTATGCCTCTTGCCTTTCTCTCTTATTTAGAGCCCTTCCACACCACCATTTCCTCATACTAGGCATTCATCACTTCTCATCTAAACTATTATAAAAGACTCCTTCCTGGTTTCCCTTCCTCACCTGAACTCCAATTCATCCTGTATATTCAATTTTTTAAAATCTTTTTTTTAGGCCTTCCCTGGTGGCGCAGTGGTTGAGAGTCCGCCTGCCGATGCAGGGGACGCGGGTTCGTGCCCCAGTCCGGAAAGATCCCACATGCCGTGGAGCGGCTGGGCCTGTGAGCCATGGCCGCTGGGCCTGCGCGTCCGGAGCCTGTGATCCGCAACGGGGGAGGCCACAACAGTGAGAGGCCCGCGTACCGAAAAAAAAAAAAAAAAAAAAAATCTTTTTTTACTAAATAAAACACGTATACAGAAAAACATACAAATATACAGCATAAATAAATGTTATTAGGCAAACATCCTAGTAATCACCACTAGGTCAAGAAATAGAACTTTACCAGCCACCCTAAAAATCTTTCCCTTGCCCAATTTACTTCTCCCCATAGTAATACCATCTTGAATTTTAGAGTCATTCTTTTTTCGTTTCTTTACAGCATGTGTTATCTCTAAGTGTGCATCTCTAGAATTAGTTTAGTCTTTCCCATTTAAGAAAGCAAAAAAATAAGAACTGATTATGGCTTTCAATTTTTTCCTACAGATTTTCTTCTATATCTTTCTGTTCTTCTCAATTTGGCTTTGAAAAACCTGGGGCATCTGACATGGTGCAGTCCAGATTTTGCTGCTTACACATTCATGGTGCAGTCACTGTGTTCCTTTGTCCTCTGTACTCCATGCAAAATGGCTGCTGGATTGACAGGCCTAATCATGCTGAGGGTGATCACTTTAGCAAGACCATATGCAGTGTGTGTTCTTTTACCATGAGGCATATAATTAACTAGTAGTCTCTCTTTGTGATGTAACAACTGATGATGCCATTAATTAACTGGATGAGGCAAAATAATGATGTCCTAATTCTATCATTACATTTTTATAAATAGACTTTAAGGTTAGAATAATTTTAGATTTATAGAAAAGAGAAGATAGTACAGCGAGTTCCCATATAACCCACACTATCTAGCTCCCAATATTAACATTTTATATCAGTATGGCACATCTGTTACAATTAGTGAACCAATATTGATCAATTACTATTAACTAACATCCACACTTTACTCAGATTTCCTTGGTTTTCATCTAATGTCATCTACTGTTCCAGGACCCCATCCAGCATATCACATTACATTTGGTTGTCATATCAACTTAAGCATTTCTTGGCTACAACAGTTTCTCAGATTTTCCTTGTTTTGTATGAACTTCACAGTTTTGAGATGTACTGGTCAGGTACTTTTCAGTATTCCTCTTGGCTGAAATCTGAAATTTTTCTTAAACTGTGGTTGTGGGATTTGGGGAGGAAAAGCACATAAAATGCCACTTTCATCACATCAGACCAGAGGTACACACCATCAACATGACTTACCACTACTGATACTGACCTTGATCACTTGTTTGTCCAGTTTCTCCATGGTTGTTATATTTTTATGTCTTTCTTTCCATACGGTACACTTTAGAAGTAACCATGCACAGCCACAGGAATGGGGAGTTAGGCTCTAATTCCTTGGTGGCAATCTACATAAATTATTTGGAATTTTACATATGACCTCTGTTCTCCCCCATTTATTCAATAATTTGTATCAGTATGATTGGCTCCTGTGGTCCTTTGACATACCCTCATCAAGGTGGTATTTTTTTGTTTGAGCACTTCCTTACATTCTAGCACTATAAGAGGCTCCAGGTTTCTTCTATTTATTTCCTGCCCAAGACCTACAATCAGCAACTTCTCCAAGAAGCCCTGGTTCCTTTTATGGGAATATGGTTTTAGGAACCAAGATCTGGGCACTGCATGTACATACTGCTATTAGGGTTTTGGTGTTTTTATAGTCTCTCAGATGACAGAGCAAGGGAATATTTTGTGTATACTAACGTGTATATAAGCCTATTTATATAATTCTCATATATAACCATATGTATCTATATTAAATTAAACATGAGTTCATACTGATGTTTCCAACTCTAATCCAGAGTACCACGTGGATCATTCTAGCCTCCTCTTCTTGTTGATATGTAACCTCCCAATGCAATAGTGATAAACCTGGCTCCCTCATCTGCCATCCACTTACTTAACTGTTCCATTCCAGTATAAATCAGAATTGCTAACCTGTACCCCATGGAAAACAACTTTATCACCTAGAGTGCTTATGTGCAGTTTCTTTTGTCTTGAGGCTAACAGTCTCATCTCCAAAGTTACTTAGCACCTTTTCTGCCCACCTCCTTCAGGGAAGTTGTTACACAGATTCTCTTGTCATAGTCTGCAATACTTCCTGGTATTCCTTGGACTCCTCAATGATTTTTAAATTTGCTTACTCCCTATTTGTGCTGTAAACTTCTTTGGGTTTGGACAAATGCATAATGTCATGTATCTAACATTATGGTATCACACAGAATAATAAACAGCTTCACCAATCAGGAAAAAATATTCTGTGCTTCATCTATTTAACCCTCCCAATGTCCCCCTAAGGGTCTTGCAAATACTTATCTTTTTACTATCTCTATAGTTTTGCCTCTTCCAAGGTCATATAATATGAATCATACATTGTACAGCCCTTTCAGACTGGCTTCCTTCACTAAGCAATATGCATTTATGATTCCTCCATGACTTTTAGTGACTTAACACCTCGCTTCTTATCAATGAATAATATTCCATTGTATAGATGTACCACAGTTTGCTTAACCATTCACCTACTGAAGCATATCGTGGTTACTTCCAATTTTGGAAATAAACCTGCTATAAATATTCATATGCAGGCTTCTGTGTGAATCTAAATTTTCAAATACGTTGAGTATTACCCAGGAGCGCAATAGCTGAATTGTATAAGACTATGTTTACTCCTGTAAGACATTGCCAAAGTTTGCAAATATCTTCAACCTCAATTTACAGTAAGAAATACATTTAAATTCATGATCCAATACATTCGTTCAACAGTTTTTTAAAAGATTTATTTTTGGCTGCGTAGGGTCTTAGTTGCGGCACGTGGAATCTTCGTTGAGGCACGCAGGATCTTAGGTTTCAGCGTGTGGGCTCTTCGTTGCGATGCGCGGGTTTTCTCTAGTTGTGGCGAGCAGGCTCCAGCGTGCATGGGCTCTGTAGTTGTGGTGCGCGAGTTCCAGAGCGCGTGGGCTCTGCTGTTTGTGGCACACTGCCTCTCTAGTTGAGGCATGCGAGCTCAGTAGTTGCAGCACGCAGGCTTAGTTGCTCCGCCGCATGTGGGATCTCAGTTCCCCGACCAGGGATTGAACCCGTGTCCCCTGCACTGGAAGGCAGATTCTTTACCACTGGACCACCAGGGAAGCCCCTCACTCATTGAATATTAGGAAGCCCCTCACTCATTGAATATTAACAATGTGCCAGTTTTAGGCACTGGATTCATAGTAGTGCGTAAAATAGATAAAACTCCCAGTTCTGATGGAGTTTATATTCTACTGAGGGACTATAAAATAACAAAGAGACTAAGTAAAATATTTTGTATGCTAAATGATACCTTGGCAAAAAACTAAAGTATTAAAGTGGGATAAAGAGTTTACAGAAAACGAAAAACTATGGAGACAATAAAAAAATCAGGAGTTGGGGTGGAGATGGAAGGACGAAAAGGCAGAGTGTGGAGGAATTCTAGGGCAGTGAAAATACTCAGTATACCATAATGATGGATAAATGTCATCAATACGTTTGTCCAAACCATAGGATGTACAATACCAAGAGTGAACTGCAATGTAAATGATGGACTTTTACAATGTGTCAATGTAGGCTCATCAATTATAACATACACACCACTCTGGTGTGGGATGTTGGTAACACAGGAGGCTGTGCATGTGTGGGAAATGGGAACTCTCTGTACCTTCCCCTCAATTTTGCTATGAACCTGAAACTGCTCTAGAAAGATTGTCTTAGTTTTTTTTAAAAAAAGCTGCCAGAAGACTGATTCAATCTTTAGTACACACATGTACTAGTCTGCTAAGGCTGCTGCCTTAGTCATTCAGGCTGCTATAACAAAATACCACAGACTGTATAGCTTATAAACAACAGAAATTTATTTTGCACAGTTCTGGAGGCTGGGAAGTCCAAGGTTAATGCACAAGTATGGTTGCATTCTAGTGTGAACTGTCTTCCTGGTTAACAGACAGCAATTTCTCACTGTGTCCTCACATGGTGGAAAGGCTGGGGATCCCATTCATGAGGGCTCCACTGTCCAGACATAATCACTTCGCAACTGCCCCACCTTCTAATGCCATCACGCTGGAGATTAGATTTCAACATATGAATTGGGGTGGTGGGACACAAACATTCAGCTGCCATAACAAAATATCACCACAGACTAGGTGACTTAACTGAAATTTATTTGGCTCAGTTTTGGAAGCTGGAAGTCCACGGTCAAGGTGTTGGTAGATTTGTTTTCTCCTGAGGCCTCTCTCCTTGGCTTGCAAATGGCTGCCTTCTCACTGTGTCCTTGCATGGCCTTTTCTTTCTGCAATGATCATCCCTGGGTCTCCTCCTCTTCTTATAAAGACTCCAGTCATGTTGGATTAGGGCCCCACCCTTATGACCTCATTTAACTTTCTCTCTTTAAGGGCTCTACCTCCAAAACAGTCACATTAGGATGGATCTGGGGGAAAACCACTTCAGTCCAGGATACCATATAACTGACTTTAAATATTTTTCATAAAACAGTATTTACCTATATCTATAATGAATTCTGATATTATGTTTTATTTCTTTAAAAATATTACCTCTGATTCATTGAACTAATTTCACAGTTCCTTCATAGGCCAATGTGGTTGCTCTGTAATGTGTTACCTAGGCGAGGCTGAATTACATTTCCCAAAATTCCTTTTCCTATATGTTTCCCATTGGGTGGACCATAAAAGAGATTCTTGTGCAAGACTTGGAGGGCATAAGTGATGTAACAGCCATTTTGTATCTCTCACATGCTACTGCTGATCTACTGACCACCTCATTGGCATGAGACACCTCTACGACTGTGTTCCACATGGATCCTTCAGCTCCTCCGATGCACACACCACCTCAGTGACTAAGGGACCAAGCTTCTGTAGGACACCACACCATCAAGGTCAGAGGCAATGAGAATTGACTCCAGTTTTAACCCATCCTCGTCGGCGCTACTCATGGTTGTGAGTTCTCGTTTGTTTTTGCTCTCTTCCACATTATATCCACCTTCCTTTCCTTATTGTCTGCTCTGTGGACTTCAAGCGCCTTCATCAGACATGAAGACAACAACCTTATAGAGACTGCTTAACCAGTTCCCACAGCTGTAGAAAGCCAAAGCCCTGTAATAAATCCCTTACGCACTCTTCTTATGGTTCTATGTCTCTAATTAAATCCTTCCTGAATCATAAATTTGTACCAAACTGGGTCTGGCTTTTCTGAATTGGGTCTTGTTTTTCTTAATTAGATTCTGTTATCTGACTAGAGTAAGATATAAAGCTATTAAAGATCCTGTTTCAGTTGTAAAGGGGCACTGATAGTCCATGACATGCAGTGGCAATACAGATACTCAAATTATTACCTTTAGATACCTGTAATCAAGTGCCTATAGAAAGCAAGGCTCTGGGAAATCAAGTATTTTCTCCCCTAGATATTTTAGTGAACACAAGGAGTATAATGGAACTGGTTGTTACTTCTAAATGTGCTGGAGAACGAAGATGAGAAGCTCGGGGATTTAAATTCCCAGCTCAAGATCCACACAGGGACCTTAAAGCTTCAATGATAATCTTGAAAGCACCTCATCCCCTAAAGCTGCAGGGCTGAGATTTATGAAAGGAAACCCAGTGACAAATCTGTTGGGTAGCTTAACTACTGTGTAAACTGAATTTCCAACCTTACACAGCCTCATTACAAGTTAGGGCATTGACTGGTAGGGAACAGAATCCTGAAAACTGGGACGGGAAAATAAGAACAGATTTCAATGGAGCTGAGATCCTCAATGCCTACAAATGCTTTTAGTATATCTGTTAACCCCAAGCTGCCCCCACCCCCCCCAAATCCACAGCTATGGCCTCATGAGGAGTTCCCTATGACCAGATGACTGAGAAAGAAAAAACCTCAGGCTTGGGTTAGATGATTCTGCACAGTATGCAGCCCCACTCTGAGATGGTCCTGAAAGTCAGTGGTAAAAGGAAATCATCCAAAGGGGAAGAAATTTGAGCAGTGCACCTGGTTTATTTTGCCTGGAAGCAGAGATGGCCAAAGTTATGGGTCTACACGTATTTATGTACAGTGGCTAATGGTTTAGCTAAATGGTCAAGGACTAAGAAGGGGTACACTGGAAAATCTTTGAAAAGGAGTTCTCGGGAAGAGGTGCATGCCCAGACCTTTCCAAACGGGCAGAGTGAAGGTATTTGTGTACCATGTGAACGCTCACCAAAGAGTAACCTCACTGGAGGACTGAATAATTAAGGACACATTCTATGGATGCCAATCTCCTGTCAGTCAGGCCCTTTTCCCAGCCACTTCTGGCATTGCCCAGTGGGCTCATGAATGAAGTGGCCACAGCGGCAGTGAAAGAGATTATGCATGGGCTCAACAAAACGGACTTACTCTCGTCAAGGCCGATCTGGCTAAAGTCCCTGTTAAGTGCCTAATCTGCCAGCAGTAGAGACCACCAACTACCAACCAACTTGGCACCATTCCGTGGATGGATCAGCTTAGCCACTTGTTATCAGGGTGACTGCATTAGATCATTCCCATCACAAAACAGATAGTATTCTGTACCTGCCATCAAAAGATTTGGAGTACATGGATTTGCCTTCCCTGCCTGCAATGCATCTGTCAAAACCGACATCAAGAGATTTACAGAATGCCTCATCCACCAGCATGGTATTCCTTGCAGCCTTGGTTTGGATTCCAGGAGGCTGCTAAAGCCTCCACAGTGAAAGAGTCTCTGAGGGCATGAATGAGAGTACCTGTTGATTTCAATTTGGACTGATTCTTGAGCCTGCTCTTGGAGAAGGCCCTATACAAGTTGGGCCAATTTGAAAGTAACAGCATCAGTGAGATTAAAAAAAATTTTTAAGTGGGGAAATATGTTGCCTACAGAACCCAAAAAGGACTAAAGGACATATCTGTATTAACACTGTGTGTGTTAAGAACACACAATGAAAAAACAACCAAAAAAACAGCCAATAGCTGCTTCTTGGGGATGGAGCGGCCCTTGGTTTACAAATAATTTTCAGGAACTTAACTGAGGGGGTAGATCTTTGTGTTATGTGTGGTGAAATAACTTATGCCTCTTTTTGTGAGTTCTTTTGTGGGTATTTGTATGTCCCAAGTGGATTTGTGAAATGAATTTCCTCAGAGGAGGATGTCATCAATGTAATGTCATACCTGTGCTCCTGGAGAAAACTGGATGCAGTTAAGGTATTGCCCACGAAGACTGTGCAATGGCAGAGTTGCTGAGGTATCCCACGGGTAGCCTGGTAAAGGTGTCTGGTGTCCCTTCAGAGGTGAAGGCAAACTGTGGCTGAGAGGCTGTTGAAAAGAGCACTGAACAGAACATATTAGCCAAACCTGGAATAAGAAAATATTTACTACTTGCTATTTGGATGGAAGCAATAATTTTAATAAATTGGGTACTGGGTCCTTAACAGATGGGCCATAGCATTAAGGTTGTGATAATCCCTTGTGAAGCACCATCATTATTTCCAGACTAAGAATAAGCTAAACTGGACCATTAAACAGAGAAGCAGAGGTGATAACCACTTCTCTAGATAGGTCTTTATAATGGTTTCAGTTGGGGTATACGATACACGGGGTCCCATTTTGTCAATCCAATTTTTAAGTGCCAAAAATATAATTTTATTATTCACTGGATCAGAGCATCCATGCCTTCTATGGGATTATGTTAAAATTAAATCAATGGGTACTATGAATCTTAGGATGTTTCACCTTAACCAACAGAAATACTGTCTATTTCTTCTAAATGACTCAGTCTGTTTGGGCTGCTATAATAAAATACAATGGACTGAGTGCCTTATAAACAACAAAAATTTATTTCTCACAGTTCTAGAGGCTGAGAAGTCCAAGATCAAGGTGCCAGATGTCTGGTGAGGACCCACTTCCTGGTTCACAGATGGCTGTCTTTTCCTAAGTCCTCATATGACAGAAGCAGCAAGGGAATTCTCTGGAGTTTCTATTGTAAGGGCACTAACCCCATTCATGAGGGCTCTGTCCTCATAACCCAATCACCCCCAAAAGCCCAACCTCCAAATACCATCACACTGGCGATTAGATTTCAACATTATGAATTTTGGAACAATACACAATTGAGTCTATAGCACTATTTTATGTTCAATAACTCCTCTAAGATTTTAGGAGTAACGTGATTACATTTAGTGGGATGCTCAGGTATAACTATAAACTGAACCCTGTATTAAGGCCATGAAAGTTTGCCAATGGTACATTTCAGTAGATATAAGAGTTAACACTAAAGTTAATTTGGAAGGTATAAAAGCCAATCAGCACCCTTTTATCTTTTGTTGTGTAAATTATTTTAGTAAATTCTGGATTTCCAATTGGGTCAAACTGTGGACCTAACATAATATTGTACAGCAACTATACCTCAATTAAAAACAAAAACAAAAAACTGTGGACCTTTGTATCAGTTATTTTGTTGTTTCCTCTCCTTGTGTCTAAGTCTGCCTCCCTCCCTTCATTCTTTCTTTCCATTTCTTTTCTTTTTGTGGTTACTGGATATACTTCTGAGGAGGGGGGGTTCTTTTTACTCTAATCAAACTTACAAATTCCATCTCCAGAGAGCCTCCGATCAGGATTGTCAGGGTTAGGGGCCTGCTCCATGGCAATGGTTTCTGCATATGGCTTAAGGGTCCCAGGCTTAAGTTGCATTTGAATTAACCTCTTTGCTGTGCCACAGGATGGGAGTTTTCCCCTCTAACTATGAGCACAGAATCTTCTTTCTTTCTTTCTTTTTTTTTTTTACAACATAGAAATAGGTAGCAGGTGGTGCAGCAAAAGCATGCTGGGCCCATAACCCAGAGGTTGATTGATTGAACATCCTCTGTCTGCCATGGCTGTGGTCTTTTTTTTCTGTCATGCAGGTTTCTTTCTCTGTTTTCTCGGTGCAAATTTCCTCAGTTATTTTGGATTTCTAGCCATGTAAAGTCTTGGCTTTCAGTTTTTGTCTCTATCCAATCACCCATGGCATGGACCTTCTGGGTGGTTACAAGGGAGAGTATCAAAGTCCAGCAGCCAGCCTCATAGGTAGCTCAGAGACCACCTGCCAAACAGACTGAACCCAATGGCAAGCCACACAGGGGCATAGCCAATTAATAATTCTCTCTTAGCGACAACAGCCTCTCAGAGTGGGAAGGGAGAGCGACACTCCAAAAAAAGAACACAGAGCAGAGCAGACCAAAGTGCAAGCCTACCAGCGATTGGTGGTTCTATCCCAAGTGGCCTCTGCCACATCACAGAACCAGTTAGCCAAGAGCAATTAGCTAACACTGACTAGGTGACCTGTCTTGGATGGATAATCCTGCTCATGATGCCAACTGTATCAACTGCCTTCTAGTCACTCTGCTGGTGGTGGGATTCCTGCCCTGGGGTAATGGAATAGCTGAACACATGACATCTCACACTGGACAGGTGAGATCTACATAAGTTTACTAGTTATGCATATTCACAGGCCAGGCAAGAGGGCACCACATGCCATCCAAGGTCACACAGGTAGTGCACTTGGGAATAGAGGGAACAACCACGGGTTGTGGGAAATGGCTCTGTACTATCAAGAGGGTGCAGTGACCCCTGGTTCCTGTGAGAGGATGGGACTGGCTTTTCTGGATAATCTTGCGGGCTGGTAGGGAAGTAAAACTTTCTACTCAGGGAAAAGCAAGAACCACAGGTACACCTGGTCGCCTTGGTAAGACAGGAGGATTGTCTGATTACAGGACCTTATCTGTGGGAGTAGAATGGGGAGGGAAATGTGTAGTTAGGACATTAGAGGCCCTTTTAGTTTCAGGTGTTAAGAGACTCTATTACGCTGGGCCTTAAGTTGCTGTAATTTAAAGTATTTTGGGGACTTCCCTGGTGGTTCAGTGGTTAAAACCCCGCACTCCCAATGCAGGGGGTCCGGGTTTGACCCCTGGTCAGGAAACTAGATCCCTCATGCTGCAACAAAGATCCCGCAGGCTGCAACCAAGACCCAGCACAGCCAAATAAATAATTAAATAAATATTTAAATAAATAAAGTATTATGAAGACTATAAAAACAACCCAAATATTCATTAGTGATTATAGCTGCAGTGCAAAAACATATGACTGACAAGCAAAAACTTTAGTACAGAAACAAGATGTTATAATGAGAGGTAAGGAATTTAAGATAATTCCAAAAAAAGGTAATAAGTCTTAGAAAAGCAGAAAGCTGTAATTGAAGATATGCTTCAGTGGTTGTCAATATATGATTTCTGAGAATGCATTCCCCTCCCCAGCCCAACCCCACATGGGAAAATTGGTACTGAGTGATGTGAGTTTTCAATTTTGTAAACATGTAAGAAAGCATCCTCACAGATTAATCTATACTGTTATATGAGGCAGGGTTGTTTATTTATTTAATACACTCCATTTTTTCGAGTAGTTTTAGGGTTACAGAAAAAATGAGCAGAAGGCACAGAATTCCTATATACCCCTTCACCTCCACCTCCCTCCACAGTGTTCCATATTATTAATATCTTGCATTACTGTGGTACATTTTTACAACTGATGAGCCAATACTGATACAGTTTTACAACTGAAATCCATAGTTTACATTAGGATTGACCCTTTGTGTTTTACATTTTGTAGGTTTTGACAAATCAATGACATGTATCCACCATTACAGTATCCTACAGGATAGTTTCACCATCCTAAAAATTCTCTGTAATCCATGTATTCATCCCTCCCACCTTCACCCCGGACCCCTGATCTTCTTGCTGTCTCCACAGTTTTGCCTTTATGAGAATGCATTACAGTTGGAATCATACAGTATAAAGCCTTTTCAGATTGACTTCTTTCATTTAGCAATACACATCTAAGGTTCTTCTGTGTGTCTGTTACTTGATAGCTCATTTCTTTTTATCACCTGCTTGAGCATTATAACCTGTAACCTTGCTGTAATTGCTTACTAGTGTCAGGAGGTTTTGTTGTTGTTTCTCTGGAATTTTCTACATAGACAATCATGTTATCTGTGAACGTAGATAGTTTTATCTCTTCCTTCCAAGTCTGTACCTTTTATTTCCCTTACTTGTCTTACTGCATTAGCTAGGACTTCCTGAAGGATGCTGAAAAGGTGTAGTGAGAGGGGACCTCCTTGCATTGTTCCTTATCTTACTGGGAAAGCAACTAGTTTCTCACCACTAAGTATGATGCTAGCTGTAGGATTTTTATAGCTGTTTATTACCAAGTTAAGGAAATTCCTTAGTATTTATTTATAGTAAGTTAGTATTCCTAGCTTACTGAGAGTTTCTTATTTATCACGAATGGGTGTTAAGATTTTCTGAAATGTTTTTCTGCACCTATTGATATGATCATATAATATTTCTTCTTTAGTCTGTTGACATGATGGGTTACATTAATTGATTATTAAATGTTGAACCAGTCTTGCATACCTGGATGAATCCCACTTGATCATGGCATGTAATTCTTTTTATACATTGTTGGATTCAATTTGCAGATATTTTGTTGAAAATTTCTATATCTATGTTCATGAGATATGGGTATGTAGTTTTCCTTTCTTGTTATGTCTTTGCCTGGTTTTATAATTAGGGTAATGCTGGCCTCATACAATGAGTAAGAAGTATTCTCTCTGCTTTTACATTCTGTTAGATATTGTAGAATTTTACATTCTGTTAGATATTGTAAAATTTCTTCCTTAATTGGGTAGAATTCACCAGTGAAAACATCTGGGCCTAATACTTTCTGATTTGGAAGATTAAAAATTGATTCAATTTCTTGAATAGATATATGCCTATTCCAATTTATCCTTCTGTGAGTTTTGGCAGATTGTGTCTTTCAAGGAATTGGCCCATTTCATCTAGGTTATCAAATTTGTGGGCTCACAGTTGTCCATAACATTTCTTTATAATCCTTTTCATGCTCATGGGATCAGTAGTTATGGCTCTCTTTCATTCCTGATATTAGCAACTTGTGTCTTCTGTTTTTCTTAGTTAAACTGGCTAGAGATTTATCAATTTTATTGACCTTCTCAAAGAACCAGCTTTTGGTTTTACTGATTTTCTCTATTGGTTTCCTGTTTTCAATTATTCTGATATCTGCCTGAATTCTCATTATTCCTTTGTTTTTTTATTCCTTGGACTTAATTTGCTCTTAGTTGTCTAGTTTCCTAAAATGGAAGCTTAGACTCTGTGTGCAATCTAAGATCATTTGGTCATGTAATCTTAGATTATTAGCTTAACCTAATTATTTATATAATCTGATCATGTAATTTAGTATATCACCTTTGCCCCATCAATAAAAGCACCACTCTAGTTCTACTCTGGCCCTGCTCCAGGCTCAATCCTCCTTCTCACAGAATCAACAGTCATTAAGGGCCCAGATCTCTGGGTACACCAGACCCTTGAATTTACAGTCTAATTTACAGCCCTGAGTGTCATCTAGTCTGAGGCTTCTTTCCTGGACCCTGTCTTGGAAAGCAGTTGCTTACACAGGGTTTGGATAAATTTAGGCTGAAGGCTAGAGTATTTACATATGTATACTCAAGGCACATCATGGTTTGCGATGAACCATGGGTGAAAAGAGAAAAGGGGCAATGGGAGTAGGGCCTAGATATCCCCATGCATAGAATACATTTTATTGAACATTCTGTTATTTTGATATATAAGTTTTAAAATGTTAGACATTAGCTTTGTGGGCTTCCTTTTATTGAACTGTTGCTCCAGGCCCTACACACATGGGAGATGTGCCTAATGTTGTTAACAACTGCTAAACTAGGAGTATCTATTTTCTATTCACCATTTCATTAAATTCTGTTTTGTGTAGGAAACATATAGTTTATATAACGTACATACCTAAGCCCTGTGAACTTAAGGGATACTTCACAGGTGTTTAATGCTGTTGCCCTAATTACTCAATTTATCTCTGCTTTTAAAAAGCTTCATATTCAAATGGTTACCAAAATCAGGGTGGCAGAAAGGCTGTGATTATTAATACAAGGAAACTTCTCATTGTGAAATCCTGATTACTTTATAATCTTATTGTAATACAGATTCCAGATTCCTTTTTGATTTTGCAACCGGTGAAAGTTAACTCAAATATATAAACCATAAAATTTCATAGAAATACACACATAAACACACAGACTACATGGTGAAATATGAATAAGGTCTGTATCTGACTTAGTAGTAGAGTGCCATCAATTTCTTGTACTTGAGAATTGCTATGGTTACGTAACATTACTATCAGAGGAAGCTTTGTAAAGGGCACATGAGAATTTTATGTACTATTACTGCAACTTCTTGTGAGTCTATTTTACTATTCTTTTTCTTTTAGTTTTTAAAGTTTTACATTGCACAATACACATCTATAAATTACAATTTGTTTCCTAAAAATAACTATGACATCAAAACCAAAACACAACTTCTACCTTCTAATGTTTGATTACCTCTAAAGAAAATCTTCAAGCCATATGTCTCAAATGGACAGACTTCTCCCCAACATAAATTATGACATAACCTAGTTTGTATTTTTGCTACAATTTTTACAAAATCAAAATATCTGTGAGGTTTTATGCCAGTATTAGTTACGTGACGTTCAATGGAATGTTACCTCTTAACAAGACTGTCCTATACTTGTTGCAGTCTAGAGATATGTCCCATGTCATTACTTTGGAGTAAAATAAGGCCAGTTTGTGGATGAAGGTTACTGAACATTCAGGATGTCAACAGAGCTTTCTCCATGGTGTGAATTGTCTGAAATGCTCAACATTTCTAATATGCACTTCAATCATAAGATTTTTCTCCTGTGTGTGTTCTCTGATGTACAATGAGGTTTGACTTCTGAGAGAACGTTTTCCCACATGTGTTACATTCATAGGGCTTCTCCCCTGTGTGTGATCTCTGATGTTTAGCAAGGTCCGATTTACGGTAAAAAACTTTCCCACATTCATTACATTGACAAGATTTCTCCCCTGTGTGAGCCCTGTTATGCACCGTGAGGGATGATTTGTGACTGAAGGATTTTCCACATTCATTACATTCATAAGGCTTTTCCCCTGTGTGTTTTCTCTGATGCAAAGTAAGTCCTGATTTCACACAAAAAGATTTTCCACATTCATTACATTTATAGGGTTTTTCTTCTGTATGTGTTCTCTGATGTACGATTAAAGCTGACTTATGGCAGAAAGCCTTTCCACATTCACTACATTCATAGGGTTTCTCCCCTATGTGAATTCTCTGGTGCTGAGTGAGCTGTGATTTCTGGCAGAAGGTTTTCCCACATTCACCACACTCATAAGGTTTCTCCCCTGTATGTGTTCTGTTATGTTTAGTTAGGTATGATTTATTATAGAAGATTTTTCCACATTCATGACATTCATAGGGTTTCTCCCCTGTATGGGTTCTATAGTGTTGAGAGAGGGTTGACTTATGGCTGAAAAACTTCCCACATTCAGGGCATGCAAAGGGTTTCTCCCCCGTGTGAGTTCTCTGATGTACCGTAAGGTCAGACTTCAAGCAGAAGGTTTTCCCACATTCATAACATTCATAAGGTTTCAACCCTGTATGAATTATCTGATGCCTGGTGAGTACTGACTTGTGGTAGAAAGTTTTCCCACATGCACTGCATTCATAGGGTTTATCTCCTAAGTGAGTTCTCTGATGTTGTGTAAGATGTGACTTCTGACAGAAAGATTTCCCACACTCAGGACACTCAAAGGGTTTCTCACCTGTATGAGTTCTCTGATGTACTGTAAGGTGTGAATTCATACAGAAGGATTTCCCACATTCATAACATTCATAGGGTTTCAGTCCTGTGTGTGTTCTCTGATGTTTAGTGAGGTCTGACTTCTGGTAAAAAGTTTTCCCACATGCATTACACTGATAGGGTTTCTCCCCCGTGTGTGTTCTCTGGTGTAATGTGAGGGCTGACTTGTGGCTGAAGGCTTTCCCACATTCACTGCATTCATAGGGTTTCTCCCCCGTGTGTGATCTCTGATGTTTAGTGAGGTTTGACTTCTCCCAGAAAGTTTTTCCACATTCATTACATTGAAAGCGTTTCTCTCCTGTGTGTATCCTCTGATGTCGAGTGAGGTGTGACTTCTCCCAAAAAGCTTTCCCACATTCGTTACATTCAAAGTGTTTCTCTCCTGTATGAGTTTTCTGAAGCTGTGAGAGGTACAACTTCCTCCTGAAATTATTCCCACTTTCATCACATTCATAGTATCTCAAATGTGCCCCATGATGTTTCAAAAGGGTGGACTTCACACATAAGGATTTCCCACCATTACTAAGTTCATAGTGATTTTCCTTTGGGGGAGTTATCTGATGGAACAAGAAGGATGAGTTATCACAGAACCTTCTCCCATATTCATCATATTCACAGTCATTCCCTTCAGTGATCTCTCTTTTGTGTGTATACAATACTGCCTTTTCAAGGAAGGTTTCTCGATATATGCTATATTCAAAATTTTGCTCTAAAGTTTGAATCTTCTCAAGCTGAATAGGATCCTCATTATGACTGACCGTTTTCCCATTTTTAAAAAATTCACTTTTTTCTCTAGTGTGAGTTTTCTCATGTTTAATATTGGGTAGCAATTTTCCACAGGCATTAAATTCATCAGTCTTTTTTCCTAAATAGTTTTTCTTATTGATAACGAATTCTGAAACATAGCTGAAGTTCATTCCACATGAGTCACACCCACAGAGTATTTTTCTGGAAGGAAAAGAATCTGTGTCCAAGTTAAGTGGTTTTCCTATTACATTACCTTGTTCTTTAGTCAGCATTTTGTTATTGATGAATACAACTTCCCACACATGTTTAGGCTGGTTTTCTTGGCTCTTTTCTTTCATGTGATCAGTCTTCCAGACTTCTAGAAACAAGAAAAATTAATCTCATCACATGAACATTAACACATTTCTTATGGAACGAGACCTATATACTATATACAAATGCCCTACATTGTTTGTAGCTGACTTTGCTTTCTTGTCTATTCTCCAGGGATGAAAATAACTGCAAGTATGTATTTTTCCTATTTCTAGGGTTTCAGGTGAAAATACAAAAGAACGAAAATGGCCAGTATAATACAAAAAGGGAGAGGAAACTGTTATTAGAACACATACATTTGGTTTCCAACATCTGAGGAATAACAGAAACTCTTTAAATTTGAATCTCTCTATGAATCCTCCAAAAAACTAAAAATGTCAATATAAGGAGAACAAATAAAATTACCAGCAACAATCCATGACTTTGGCACAACTAGGAGATACAGAATACTACTAACTTCATATCACCACTAAGTAAGGAAATAAATATTCAAATACAGAAGAAACTGAGATAGAGCCCATATCTACGAAAAGAGTCAGCTGGAGACTGTGGTAAACACATGTAAAACAAGAGACAGAAAACTTAGAGGTGATTGACCACAAATAAAAATTACTCCCAGCAAGAAAAAGTTCCACTGTGAGTGGGAAAATACTGAGATGATGTCACAGTTCTGACAGAGCTCAGACTACTGGGAAACCCGAATGAAGGGACTTGTAGTATGTGGGACTAAGGAGAAAAGCAAGGGCTGGTCAAAACTGTAAAAAAGACAAAGTGACTTTAGGACTTAAATTACAAAGCATCAGATACAGACTGAATTGTGCCCCCTCCCAAATTCCTATGTTGAAGCCCTAATCCCCAATGTGGATGTGCTTGGAGACAGAGCCTTTAAGGAGGTAATGAAGGTTAAATGAGGTCATAAGGGTGGAGCACTAAGCCGATGGGAATGGGATCCTTATTAGAAGAGGAAGGGACACCAGAGCTCACTTGCTCTCCATATGTACACAGAGAAAAGGCCATGTGAGGACACAGTGAAAAGGTGCTGTCTGCAAGCTGAGGAGAGAGGCCTCACCAGAAACCAACCCTGTTGGCACCTTCATCTTGAACATCTAGTCTCTAGAATGTGAGAAAATAAATACGTTTTGTAAGCTACTCAGTCTGTGGTATTTTGTTATAGCAGCCCAAGCAGACTAACAGCCCAAAAAGAAAACAGACTTGACTGAAATTTTAATAAATAGCAATGGAAAAAAAAATGGCATAAAAGCAGCAAAAACACAACAAGAAAAAACTAAAAAAAGAAGAAAACTGAATAAGAAAAGTAAATTCTGGATAAAAAAAGGCAGTCTAACTGTTAGTGGGAATGTAAGTTGGTACAGCCACTATGGAGAACAGTATGAAGGTTCCTCAAAAAGCCAAAAAATAAAGTTACCACATGATCCAGCAATCCTACTCCTGGACATATATCCAGACAAAACTATAATTCAAAAAGATACATGCACCCCTATGTTCATAGCAGCACTATTCACAATAGCCAAGACATGGAAACAACCTAAATGTCCATCAACACAGAAATGTATAAAGATGTAGTACCTACATACAATGGAATACTACTCAGTCATAAAAAATAATAAAATAATGCCATTTGCAGCAATGTGGATGGAACTAGAGAGTATCATACTAAGTGAAGTCAAAAAGAGAAAGACAAATACCGTATGATATCACTTATATGTGGAATATAAAATATAACACGAATGAACTTATCTACGAAACAGAAATGGACTCAGAGAACAAACTTGTGGTTGCCAATGGGGAGGGGGTTGGGGGAGGGATGAAGGGGGAGTTTGTTGTTAGAAGGTGCAAACTATTTTACATAGTGTGGATGCACCATTATACATAGTGTGGATAACAACAAGGTCCTACTGTATAGCTCAGGAAACTATATTCAATATCCTGTGATAAACCATAATGGAAAAGAATATTTAAAAAAATGTTCATATATGTATAACTGAATCACTTTGCTGTACAGCAGAAATTAACA
This sequence comes from Lipotes vexillifer, assembly GCF_000442215.2. Classification (NCBI taxonomy): domain Eukaryota; kingdom Metazoa; phylum Chordata; class Mammalia; order Artiodactyla; family Lipotidae; genus Lipotes; species Lipotes vexillifer. The sequence continues at coordinate 1,273,132 of NW_006795271.1, read as the reverse complement.
CATCGTAAATCATCTATACATCAATAAAAAATAAATTAAAAAAGAAAATACAGAAAAGCAAATGGAAAAAATAAACACCTATAATTTCACCATCCAGAAAAAAATGTAGTCTGTGAAAATATAATAAATAAAAATTAAAACTGTATGTACGTGTGACTGTAGTCTCTAAAGACAAAAAATAGGGACTTCCCTGGTGGTGCAGTGATTAAGAATCTGCCTGCCAAGGCAGGGGACATGGGTTCGATCCCTGGTCTGGGAAGACCCCACATGCCACGGAGCAACTAAGCCCGTGCACCACAACTACTGAATCTGCACTCTAAGGCCCATGAGCCACAACTACTGAGCCCATGTGCCACAACTACTGAAGCCCGTACGCCCTACAGCCCACACGCCACAACAAGAAAAGCCACCGCAATGAGAAGCCCATGCACTGCAATGAAGAGTAACCCCCTGAGGCTTCCCTGGTGGTGCAGTGGTTGAGGGTCCGCCTGCCGATGCGGGGGACACGGGTTCGTGCCCCAGTCCAGGAGGATCCCACATGCCGCGGAGTGGCTCGGCCCATGAGCCACGGCCACTGAGCCTGTGCGTCTGGAGCCTGTGCTCCGCAGCGGGAGAGGCCACAACAGTGAGAGACCCGCGTACCGCAACAACAACAAAAAAAAGTAGCCCCCGCTCGCCACAACTAGAGAAAGCCCATGCACGGCAACAAAGACCCAGCGCAGCCAAAAATAAAATAAAATTTAAAAAAATAAAGAGGAAAAAATAGAAAATAATGGAATAAATCTAAAATTAAAAACCATAATCTGAGAAAATTGTCCAGAGATAAAAGACCTAATCCACATATTCAAAATGACGACCATGAACCTGGAAAAACTGAGCTGCAAGAGTCCTAAGACATACCTTAGTAAAACTACTAAAATGAAGAAAAATCCTCTGGATGAAAAGACTAAGTCTCAACAAAAACATAAATGTAGGTTTGGCAATAAACAAAACAAAGCTCAGCGGAGCACCACTTTCAAGAAAAGGAAGTGGGAGTCAAGCGGTTTTATTCTTTATTTATAATCCTTTAAGTAAGAAGCTATGGAAAAAGGCAAACCAGTTTAGATATTCATGAAGTTAGGTAATAACTATAATCATGAAACCTTCTAGAAGAGAACAAACTTCAAGCAACTGAGATCTGACAGGAGACACTGGCAGAAAAACTGAACAATGAATACATTTAACTGTAGCTCTACGACCAAAATAAGGATGAAAACAAGGACAGAATAATAACACATAAATGTTACATGTCCTGGTGAAACAGAAATAATGTAATTTAAAAACTACAGGAAACAGGAGAGAAGAAACAGGAAATAAGAATAAGCTCAGAAATAGCCACAAGAAAAATAGAGTCTAAAGGATGTCAATAAAACCTGAAAAATCAAATAGAGGGTTAAGTAAGGAAATGGGTACCTAATGCCATTATATCAGTATAAAAGTAGAACGAAAATGTCAGAATTTCCTAATTGCCTCCCCTCCAAAAAGAACAAAGGAAAAAGACCAAATAGAAAAATTCAGTAAATGTGATACACTCATTAAATGTAACAAGACAAAACTAAGACCAAACATAGGAGTCATACCAATAAATATGAATGAGCTTAACTCACCAATAAAACCAAAACGATTTTCAAAGTGAGTCACAGACAAAACCGAAATCTATACTGTATAGGGAAAACACCCTTAGGGAAAATGACACAAAAAGGCTAACAACAAGGGGATGGACAGTATCATTCCAGACAAAGGGAAACAAGAAGGAAGCAGAGGTGCAATCTTGATATCAGGAAGGACAAAGAAACACTTTACAATGCTAAAATCTCTAACTTTGAGTGCAGAAATGACAGTTATGAGTACCTACACACACCAAACAACTTTATGAAGCAGAACTCAGAGAAGCAAGGAAAAACAGAAAAACGCTAATACGAAAAGTATTTAAAGACGGATTAAAGCAAAGAGTGAGGGGTATAGAAAACTTAAATATAATAATTACACACATATTACAAATTCATATCTAATTTTATAATATCAAAACTTATAACAGAAAATATACTTACATCTCAAGGGTACATGAAACATTCACAAAAACTGATATAGATAACATGCATGGGTAATAATACAGTAAAAACAGAAATTAATGGGGAAGAATGACCTTTCATCTGGACCTGAAAAACAACTCTAGTAAACTGCTCTTTGGTGAGAGGGGAAACATAAACCAAAGCTGAATAAGTTCTAAAACGAAAAACTAATGAAAATATTACTTATGAGGATGTATGGGATACATGTACTGGTCAGAAGGAATTTCACAGCATTAGATATTTCTACCAATGAAAAAAGAAAGAATGAAAACAACAATTCTTGACTCAAAAAAACTAGAAAAAGACAATAGTAGTGTAAAAGAAAGTAGGAAGTATGAAGGAAATAATAATGGTAAAAACAGATAAATAATAAATTTAAAATAATAAAGATAAAAAACATCTTCATTTTTAAGGTCTAGCAGTTTTATTAAGGTATGTCTTAGGACTATTTAAGGTATGTTTCCCCAAATTTCTGGTGGTCTCTTTGAATATGTGAATCAGGTTTTTCATTTCTGCACAGTTTTCTTAGATTAGAAGTTAATGAAACAAACAGAAAAAAGAACACATTAAGTCAAAAGCCTGGTTCTTTGAAAAAATTCACATAGGCAAATCACTGCCTAACCTAATCAACAAAATAAGGGGGAGAAATCTCACTATACAAAACAAGAAATGATAAGGAAGAAACAATCACTGAAACAAGGTATGAAGAAATCTTAAAAGACTATTTTTGTACAACTTGACACAAACCCATTTGAAAGAGAAGAAGTAAATAATTTCCTAGGAAAATACAACTTAATCAAAACTTACCCTGGTAGAGACAGAAAATATAAACAGAAAAACTTCCACATAAGAAGCAGAAAATAGCAAGTTTGCCTAAGCAGTAGAATAAGCACCTCTAAACCTTTCACCCAGATTCACAAATTGTTAAACTTCTGCCACATATGCTTTATCTTTCTCTATATAAACCCTTCTTAACCATTAACTATTTTAGTTAAACACTAACATCATGACCCATTACTCCAAATACGTCAGCATTCTATCTCCTAAGAATAAAGGCATGGTCACACTCAAGGAAATTGTACCCTGATAATGTATCATCCATTATACAGTCCATTCAAGAAGAGCAGTATCTCTGAAAATACCTATGTGGTTTTCAGCTATATAAATACCTTCCTTTCACTGAAAAATCCTCCAAAAACAGAGGTATTGCTATCATGAAACTGGATTTCATCAAAATTGTTTTATTTTAAAAATTTCTACATACATTCTGAAATTTACTGAAATATTATGCTGTATTTCTTTGACTTATATTTTTTACTCTAAGTGTCCAAAATTCATCCACACTGCTGTACACAGATATATATACAAGACCACTCTGAGAATGTACTGTAATTTACATACTGATACCCCTATTTGATGGATAGTCTGGTTGATCCTAGTTTTTCTGTTTTATGAATATAGAGACAGTCTTCTATACATCCCTGGTGAATATTTGGAAAAGTGTCCCTAAAGCAGTGCTACTCAAAAGTGGGGTTTGCATATCATTGCCAACCAATATATGTATATAACAAGATGTGATGACATAAATAAACTGAGAGCAACCATTTAGAAACTTTCACAGCAATCTCAAAATAGCTTCAGTGAGGCACAGCTGATGAATCAACTGAATATGTTTAAACTATATAATTTGGTAAGTTCTGACATAATATATATGAATGGATTTATTTCTGGGCTCCATATTCTGATCGACTCCTCTATGTGTCTTTCTTGATGCTAACACCACACTGTCTTTTTGTGTGTGTGTGTGTGGTATGCGGGCCTCTCACTGTTGTGGCCTCTCCCGTTGTGGAGCACAGGCTCCGGACGCGCAGGCTCAGCGGCCATGGCTCACAGGCCCAGCCGCTCCATGGCATGTGGGATCTTCCCGGACTGGGGCACGAACCCGTGTCCCCTGCATCGGCAGGCGGACTCTCAACCACTGCGCCACCAGGGAAGCCCCACACTGTCTTGTTTACCATAACTTTATAATAAGTCTTGAAATCAGGCAGTGTTATTGCTACAACTTAGCTTTTATTTTTCGAAGTTATTTGTTATTCTAGCTCCTTGGCACTTCTATATGAAGTTAAGAATCAGCTAGTCAATTACTGTAAGAAAACCTGCTGGGACTTAGATTGGGATTGTTCTGAATTTACAGTTCTTTTTTTCTTTCTTTATTTTTACAGTTCTCTTTAATGAGAAAAATGTTAAACTATATTGAGCACTTGGATAAATGAACATGTATCATATATAAATGTATACATGTACAGAACATGAAGGTATCTCTCTCCACTTATTTAGGTATTCAATTTCTCTCTGCAATGGTCTATAATATTCAGTGAGGTCTTCCACATCTTTGCCAGATACATCAGCCAAAAAAATATTTTTCACGCTATTGAAAATAATAGTTTAAAATTTTTCATTTTCCAATCAATCGCTGGTAGTATGTAGAAATAAAACTGATTTCTGTATATTGATTTTTATCTTGCAGCCTACATGCACTTAAAAGTTTTAGTCTTTTTTTTTTTTCTTGTAGATTCCATTCTACATAATCATTTTTTTGTGAATAAAGACAGTTCTACTTCTTTTCCACTCTGGCCTCCTTTTCTTTTTCTTCCCTGATTACACTAGCCAGGTTACATTATATTAATGAGTGTGAGTAGACTATTTGTCTCGTTCCTGATATTGTCAAGAAAACTATTCAGTTTTTAAATATTAAGCACAACATTGGTCAGTTTTCTATAAGATGCCCTTTATTTTATTCTTCATTTGAGAGCTTTCATCAGGAATAAATGCTGGATTTTGTCAAATGTTTTTCCTGTATCTACTAAAATGATCATATAGGTTTTTCTTTTGTTTAGTTTTAAAATACGAGGTAATGATAACTGCACAATTGATGGGGGACAGTGCAAAATGAAAATGTGGGGCCACTTGGTCAAATATCATAAACAAAATTATACTTAAAGCTATTAAAATTATGCTTGAGTCTAAAAGTATTTCATTACTTATAAGACTCAATAGATATAGTGATAGAGAACTAACTATATAAACTTACTGCAAAACAGACAACATGGGCTAAATTTCTGATACACTATTTCAAAACATAAATTTTAATATATCTAGAGATAAAGATTCTTGAGAAACAGTTTTCTAAAACTAACTCTCTAAAATAGGTATATGTAAGAGTTTAATTTTATATATTTTTGAATTTTTTTCCTGTGATGAGAATACTTAGGATTTACTCTCTTAACAACTTTCATATATAACACACAGCAGTGTTAATTATATGTATCATGTTGTACATCACATCCCTAGTACTTATTTATCTTATAACTGGAAGTTTGTATCTTTTGATTGTCTTCATCCAATCCACCCCCACCCCACCCCTACCTATGGTAACCACAAATCTCAGCTCTTTTACTAAGACGTCTGTTTTTGAAATATAATTGACCTATGTCGTGCTAGTTCCTGTTATACAACGTAGTGATTCGATATTTTTATAAACTTCAAACTGATCACAAAGATAAGTCTAGTTATATTATGTCACCATACAAAGATATATATAGTTATCGACTATTTTCACCACACTATACATTTCATAACTGTGACTCATTTATTTTGCAACTGGCAGTTTGTTCCTCTTAATCTCCCTCACCTATTACTTTCCTCTCCCTAACTCCCTCTCCGCTGGCAAACACCTGCTCTCTGTTATCTGTAACTCTCTTTCTGTTTTGTTTGTTCATTTGCTTCGTTTTTTTAGATTCCATAAAAAAGTGAAATAATACGACTTCATCTTTGTCTGACTTATTTCACTAGGCATAATACCCTCTAGGTCCATCCATGTTGTTGTAAGTGGCAAGATTTCATTTCTTAGCGGCTAAGTAATATTCGTGTGTGTGTGTGTGTGTGTGTGTGTGTGTGTGTGTGTATGTACTACATCTTTATCCACTCATCTATTGATGCGTGCTTAGATTGCTTTCATATCTTGGCTATTGTAAATAATGATCCAATAAACAAAGGCACATATAGCTTTGCAAATTAGTGTTTTCATTTTCTTCAGATGAATACCCCGAAGTGGAACTGCTGGATCATGTGGTAGTTCTATTTTAAAATTTTTGAGGAATTTTCATACTGTTTTCCATAGTGGCTATACCAGTTTACAGTCCCACCAACAGTGCACAAGGATTTCCTTTTCTCCACATCCTTGCCAACACTTGCTATTTGTTGTCTTTTTGATAAAAGCCATTCTGACAGGTGTGAGGTGATAACTCATTGTAGTTTTGAGTTGCATTTCCCTGAATGATTCATGATGTTGGGCATCTTTTCATGTGCCTGGAAGCCATCTGCATGTCTTCTTTGGGGAAAATGTCTATTTAGATCCTCTGCCCATTTTTAAATCAGCCTGTTTGTTTTTTGATGTTGAGTTTTGTGAGTTCTTTGTATATTTCGGATATTAACCCCTTGTCAGATATGTGGTTTTCAAATACCTTCTCCCATTCAGTAGATGGTCTTTTCTTTTTGTTGACAGTTTTTTTCACTGTGCAAAACTTTTCAGTTTGATTAGTCCTGTTTGTTTATTTTTTTGTTTCCCTTTCCTCAGGAGACATATCCAAAAAAATATTACTAAGACTGATGTCAAAGAGAATACTGCTTATGTTGTCTTCTAGAAGTTTTATGGTTTCAGCTCTTACATTTAAGTCTTTAATCCACTTTGAATTTATTTTTGTGCATGGTGCAAGAAACAGGCAAGTTTGATTCTTTCGAATATAGCTGTCCAGTTTTTTCAAAACTGTTTATTGAAGAGGCTGTCTTTTCCCCATTGTATATTCTTGCTTACTTTGTCATAGATTAATTGACCATATAAATGTGGGTTCATTTCTGGGCTCTATTCTGTTCTATGGATGTATGTTTCTGTTTTTGTGCCAGTACTACACAGCTTTGATTACTGTAGTTCAGCAGTATAGTTTGAAATCAGGAAGCATAATACCTCCAGCTTTTTTTTCCCCTCAAGATGCTTTTGGCTATTTGGGGTCTTTTGTGCTTCTATACAAATTTTAGAATTATTTGTTCTAGTTTTGTAACAAATGCCACTGGTATTTTGATAAGTATTGCATTGAATCTATAGATTGCCTTGGGTAGTATGGTCATTTTAACCACTAATTCTACCATGGGCATGGTATGCCTTTCCATCTGTGTAATCTTTAATTTCTTTCATCAGTGACTTTTAGTTTCCCAAGTACAGGTCTTTTACCTCCTTAGTTAGATTTATTCCTAGGTATTTATTCTTTTTGATGCAACTGTAATGAGACTTTTCTTAATTTACCTTTTTCATAGTCCGTTGTTAGTGTATAGAAATGCAACAGATTTCTATTGCAAAATTTATATCGAATTTTGTATCCGGCAACTTTACCAAATTCATTGATGGGCTCTAGTAGTTTTTTGGCAGTGTCTTTAGAGCTTTCTATGTATAATATCATGTCACCTGCAAACAGTGACAGTTTTACTTCTTCCTTTCCAATTTATACTCCTCTTATTTCTCTTTCTTGTCTGACTGCTGTGGCAAGGACTACCAATACTATGCTGAATAAAAGTGGTGAGAATGAGCATCCTTGGCTTGTTTCTGATCATAGAGGAAATGCTTTTAGCTTTTCATTGCTGAATATGATGTTAGCTGTGGGCTTATCATATATGGCCACATCCCTCTGCACACACTTTGTTGAGAGTTTTATTGTAAATGGATGTAGAATTTTGTCAAAAGCTTTTTCTGCATCTAGTAAGATAATCATATTATTTTTATTCTCCAATTTATTACTGTGTTGTATCACACTGATTGATTTTTAGATATTGAATAATCCTTGCATTCCTGGGATAAATCCCACTGGATCATGGTGTATGATCCTTATAATGTACTGCTGAATTCAGTTTGCTAATATTTTGTTGAGGAATTTTGTATGTATATTCATCAGTGATACTGGTCTGTAATTTTTTTGGGGGGGATATCACTGACTGGTTTTGGTATTAGGGTGATGCTGATCTCCTAGAATGCATTTGAAAGCATTCCTTTCTCTGTAATGGTTTGGAATAGTTTGAGAAGGATAAGTGTTAACTCTTCTCTAAATGTTTGGTAGTATTCACCTGTGAAGGCATCTGGTCCTGGACTTGCAGTTTTTATGATTTTTTTTTTAAATTACTGATTCAATTTCATTACTGCTGATTGGTCTGTTCATATTTTCTATTTCTTCTTGGTTCAGTCTTGGGAGACTGTACATTTTTAGCAATTTGTCCATTTCTTCTAGGTTGACCAAGACTTTAATTTTTAAATGTAAATTTATACAATAGCATTTTAATGTTTCCTCGGACACTTCCTATAATCTGTACAAGAAACCAAAAATGGCTTCAGGATTTGTATATAATTCAAAACACCTGTTTATGCAGTCTATTGCTGTATCTTCAAAAACAAGTTAAAAGGGCTTCCCTGGTTGCACAGTGGTTAAGAATCTGCCTGCCAATGCAGGGGACACAGGTTCGAGCCCTGGTCTGGAAAGATCTCACATGCCGCGGAGCAACTAGGCCCGTGAGCCACAACCACTGAGCTTCGCGTCTGGAGCCTGTGCTCCACAATGAGAGGCCGCAATAGTGAGAGGCCCGTGCAGTGCGATGAAGTGGCCCCCACTTGCCGCAACTATAGAAAAGCCCTCGCACATAAACTAAGACCCAACACAGCCAAAAATAAATTAAAAAAAAAAATTAAAAGTAATTTCAGGGCTTCCCTGGTGGCACAGTGGTTGAGGGTCCTCCTGCCGATGCAGGGGACATGGGTTCGTGCCCCGGTCTGGGAGATCCCACATGCCATGGAGCGGCTGGGTCCGTGAGCCAAGGCCGCTGAGCCTGCACGAGAGGCCCGCGTACCCAAAAAAAAAAAAAAAAAAAAAGTAATTTCAAAACTGACTTCCTTGTTCATAGTTGGTTCATCCAAAATTACATATGAAAATAATATTCTTTTCCATCAAGTTTAATTTCTATTTCTAAACCTGTGACACCAGCTTTGCAATGTAGCAGTTGTTTTCAAGACCAGAGTCTACACTCTGAAGAATTCTAGTGACTACCTGGTACACCCTAATGCACCATCTATGTGTATGCTTTTATTTTGTAATACCTTATTGACTATGATTACTGCCTGAGTGCCAGAGTACAGTCCCAGTACTTAGCCCAGAAAGTTAGTATTTTATGCACGTGCTAAAGGGATAGGCTCCAGGGAGAAGAAGCAAGCTAGCCTCTCGCTGTGGGTTCTCTCTTGGGCCTGCAATCATTGCACTACTGCTCTGGTTCTGCTGCTGCTGTCACCAATGAGGAGGTGGGTCTTGGTCACCCACTCAGGAATACAAGACACCAGACTGCACCAAGCAGCCAGACCAAAAGCTTAGTGAGCGCACACTGCCATTCAATGTATCCTGTCTGTTCACACATAATGCTCCTGAGACTTGCCACACAAATCGCAAGTTCAAAGACAAAACTGTTAGGAATTTTGAGATGGCAACTGTAGAGCATTAAACCAAGTACGGGGCCCCTTCTGAGAGTGCAGTACTGTGTTACTAAACAGGCTGCATATCCATGAAGTTGGCCTTTATACAGAGAATTACACTGACTGCTTCCAAATGTCAAAAAAGCCTTCCTAGGATTAATTCCACTTGGTCATGATGTTGAGCCTTTTAATATATTTTTGGTTTCTAATTGCTAAAATCTTATTTAGAGTTTTTGCATTTATGTTCAAAATACACACTGGTCTGTAGCTTCTTTTCTGACAATGTCTTTGTCTAGTTTGGGTATTAGGGCAATGCTGGCCTCAAAGAATGAATTTCCAGTATAGTCTCCTCCTGAATTTTCTGGAAGCCATTTAGGTAGAATCGGTATTATTTCACGTCTGGCAGAATTCACTAATAAAGCCATCTGGACCTGGGATCTTCTTTGTGGAATCGTTATCTATTTCCTTTGGAGTAAGCTTTGGTAGTCATTTATTTGAAGGAAACTGCCCATTTCATCTAAATTGCTGAATTTATAAAGTTACAGGTCCAATATTCCCTTATTTTTCCTCAAAATATCTGTACAATTTTTAGTGATATCACCACTCCCATTCTTGATATCAATAATGTTTCATCTAGAAAGTTATCAATTTTACTGGTCTTCTCAAAGAACCAGCTTTTGATTTCACTAATTTTCTCAACTATGTTCTCTATTCATTGTTTTCCACTTTGTTTTTTATTATTTCATTTTTTTCTGCTTACTATGGGCTTAATTTGTTCTTTTTTTCTGGATTTTTAAGGTACAAGCAGCTGAAGCGACTGATTTGAGAATTTCCTTCTTATCCAACACAAATTTCACATGTGTGTGTTGGATATATATTCCCATATGCATGAAATTTACGTTATATATTAAATATATAAAATACACTACATGTATGCCACCTACACAGAATTCCATATATATTTCTCTGAGATACACACACACAAAATTAATTTGGTTGCCTAAGAAGAAAGGTCCCAAATCAATTACCTTAGCGGCTTCCACTCTAAAAAACCTGAAAAGAGCAAATTAAATCCGAAAGTAAGCAAAAGAAAAGAAGTAATAAAGATCTGGATGGAAAATAATGAAATCAATGAAATATTATATCAATTTTATGTTACCTATATAAAAAAATCTTATATATAAATTTCCCACAAATTCTTTTTCCCCCTTTTTTTTTTTTTTTTCGGCCGTGCCATGGCGCTTGCAGGATCTCAGTCAGTTCCCTGACCAGAGACTGAACCTGGGCCATGGCAGTGAAAGCCCGGAATCCTAACCACTAGGCCACCAAGGAATTCCCACCCACAAATTCTATTTTCATTAAAAGTTCAACATACTTTCTAATTTCCCCTTTGAATTCTTCTTTGAACCATGGGTTATGTAGAAGTGCATTACTAAGTTTCTAACTGCAGTTGACTCTTGAACAATGCAGGGGTTAGGGGCACTGACCCTTCACACAGTTGAAAATCCACAGGTAAAATTACCATCAGCCCTCCATAGCCAGGGTTCCATCCATGGATTCAACCAACAATGGACCATGGAGTACTGTAGTATGTAGTGAAAAGAATCCAGTATAAGTGGACCTGTGCAGTTCAAACGCATGTTATTCAAGGTTCCACTGTATTTAGGGATTTTACAAATCTTTCTGTTACCGATTTTTAATTGAACCAGATTTAACTCTATTTTGGTAAAAGAAAATACTTTAAATGATTTGTATCCCTTTAAATTTATTCAGACTTGTTTTATGTCCAAAAATGTAGTAATCTACCTTGGTAAATATTTATGTGTCCTTAAAAAGAATGTGTATTCCACTGGTTTGGGGAGGGGAGGGATACTTTATAACTGTCAATTAAGTCAATTTGGTTATTTAGTGTTGTTCAAGTCTACTATATCTTTGTGCTCATTTGCCATTTCCTTCTTCTATTGGTTACTGGGAGACAGAGGCTGAAACATCTGACTATAATTATGGATCTGTCTTCTTCAAGTTGTATCAGTTTCTTCTTCACACACTTTGAAAAACTTTAATAGTGGCATTAAAGCCTAGGATTGTTAAATTCTTTTGATAAATTTAATCTCATCATTATTTTAAAAATCATTTCACTAGCAATATCCTTGGCTTTGAAATGTATTCCATCTGATACTGACACAGCACTGCAGCCTTTTAAATAAGTATTCATTCCAAGGTGCCTTACTGCTCACTCTGAGGCAAGACTTTTCTAAGTATTCTACCTAACACTCTGTGAATTACGACTTTTTCCACTCTGGCTGGTGAGAACAGTCTTTTTCCGGGCCCTCTGTGAGTGCTGTACACTGTGTCTTCCAGTCATTTTCAAATTTTCTTTAATTTCTTCACTATATGAGCTGATCAATATTCTGCTGAATACTCAAGGACAATCCACTGTAGATATCCAGACTTTTCTCTCTGTGCAGTTACTGCCTATTTTGTCCTCTGTCCTGTGAACTGTAAGCAGCCTTAATCTCTTTGGACTGTCAACTCCAATTCCTAATTTAGCAAGAGTACAAGGCTCTATCAGGGTTCAGTGACCTGGAGGGTGATCACAGACCTCAAGTCCTATGTTTTCTGGCTCTGAGTAATTTCTGCCATTGGTTAGTTGATGACTACTGTCTTGAAATTCACTGTTTCATTTACTTTGTCTGATCGTTTTGGTTGTTTCAGATCGGACGGTAAATCCAGTCCCTATTATTCCATCTTGGCTGGGTGTAGAAAATTATTTTTTTTAACAGAAACTTTAAAGCATAATTTTACATTTGAATCTAATACAGGAATACCTCATTTTACTGTGCTTCACTTTATTGAGATTCACAGATACTGCATTTTTTACAAATTTGTGGCAACAAATTGTAAAAGGAAGGTTTGTGGCAACCCTGCAACACTGTCTTTTTTCCAACAGCATTTGCTCACTTCATGTTTCTGTGTCACATCTGGTAATTCTTACAATATTTCAAACCTGCCACCAGCAAAAAGATTATAACTCACTGAAGGCTCACATAATGGTTAGCATTTTTTAGCAATAAAATATTTTTAAATTAAGATACATATATTGGCTTTTTTTGGACATAATGCTATTGCACACTTAACAGTCTACAGTATAGTATAAATAAAACTGTTATATGCACTGGGAAACCAAAAGATTGTTATGACTCACTTTACTGGGATATATCGCTTTAGTGGAACCAAACCCACAATGTATCCAAGTTTTGCCTGTAATAAAAAACGCAAAGCCTATATTTTGTATGTCTTTGCTCTGTATCTTTTGCTTACGCTTTATGAAAATATTTATCAATAATATATTTTAAATCTTTAAAGAAAACAGAAACACCAATTCCTCATCACAGTTTGAGATATAAAAGTGTATCTCAAGGATATTAGTATAAAACTAGATCAAAGGGAATGTGTATATTCAACTATAAAAGGTAATAACAAATTGTTTTCCGACGTGATCTGGCCATAGCACTGAATAAAACATTCATTTCTCTGCACTATAAACAATATTTGGTATTGTTAGACTCTACAATTCTTTTTATTTAAATAGATATAAAGTGGTATTTAATTCTAGTCTTATTATGCATTTCTCTATTACCAATGAAGCTTTGCATCTTTGCCTTATGACCATTTTTTAAAAATTGAGCTGTATTTTTATATTAACTTATAAGAGGCTAACATTCATCACATTTTTGAGTATTTGCTATGTGCATTATTCTAGGAAGTGGAGACACAGCTGAAAAGAAAACAGGCAAAATCTCTGCTTTCATGAACCTTACATCCCAGTGGAGAGACACAGTAATGATACGTGTAAGTAACACACTACATGCATTAACTTCAATTTAGAAAACTCTCCTATCTTTTGACAATGATTTGCAGTGCCAGATCTATCCAAAGATCAAGTTCCCATACATGGAAAGGTCATCTTCTGGGTTCTCCTTGAACCAAACCAACAAACCAAATTACCACAGGCTTATTATATATCTCAATCATTTTCTGGGTTCTAACTTTTTAAGGGGTAACTTGACTTCTTGAAAACAACAAACACAACAAAGTTCATAGGAACTCCAATTAGAATTAATTGAATAGATACATGAATTTAGAGAGGAATACATCTTTATGATGTTGGCCCTTCCAGTGATCAGCCAGATACATATATTCACATATATGAAGCTTCTTTAAGTTTTTCAGTAACATTTTACATTTTTTATATAAAGGTACTCCATGTATGTTTAAAACAAGCTATCAGAAACATATACACATTTCCTACTGACCGTAAAACACACTGTCACTTTGAGAAAAGCAGGACACTGTTCCAGCTCCGGGCTCCAGAGCAATGGTGCAGTGCTTTTCACCCAGAGATAGAGGCAGGCCATAAGAAGAGAGAACTCAGAATCTCTTCTCAAGAACATTCACTTTGTGTGGAACAGAGTGTAGGTAAGTTCAAGCCTAAGGTCACCACTGAAAACAATGAAATTTCAGTGATAAGTAATTAAGAGACTAGTAGCTCCATGAGAGCAAAAAGCTAAGCCACAGACCAACTAAAAATATACCAGAAAGAACAAGGGAGAGAGACAAGTAAGAAGAGGCATCTAAAGCTATGGGATTTGTTCCTATCTACCAAAAAAAACTCATGTAAATACACTCATACACCCAGATTTCCTACAGTAATAATTTTCTTATATTTTCCGGGAGGTGATTTCCTAAATCGTGACATGAAGGGCAACATCAAAGACTACCATCTGAAAGGGGCTCAAATTATTGGACCAATCTGTACAGCAATATATGATGCAGGACACTGTTGGAAACAGCAATCAGTTAATTAGTAGAGGCTAATAAAAAGAAATGAAATTGGGTCATTTGTACATATGTGGATGGACCTAGAGTCTGTCATATAGAGTGAAGTAAGTCAGAAAAACGAATATCGTATATTAACATATATACATGGAATCTAGAAAAATGGTACAGATGAACCTAGTTGCAGGGCAGGAATAGAAACGTAGATGTAGAGAACGGACGTGTGGACACAGGGGGAAGGGGAGGGTGGGATGAATTGGGAGATTAGGTTTGTCATAAATGCACTACCATGTGTAAAACAGATAGCTAGTGGGAACCTGCTGTATAGCACAGGGAGCTCAGCTTGGTGCTCTGTGACAACCTAGATGGGTGGGATTGGGGGTGGAGGGAGGGAGGTCCAAGAGGGAGGGGATATACGTATACATATAGCTGATTCACGTCATTGTACAGCAGAAACTAACACAACATTGTAAAGCAATTATACTCCAATAAAAAAAAGAAAAAAAGAAAGGGACAGGAAAAAAAAACCACAACAATTAGCAGAGGCTAAATGCCAAGGTGTGATACCAACAGAGGCAGAGAAGTTAAAGAGATCAGCAAAAGAGATTATATTAATCAGGACTCTGCAGAGAAAGAGAACCAATAGGAGATACATATATATATATATACACACATATATGTATATATCTACAGATAGATACAGAGAGAGAAAGAGAGGTTTATTAAAGAAATTAGTTTATGCAGTTAAGACCAAGAGTCTCACATCTGCTGTCTGCAAGGTAGAGAACCAGGGAAGCCAGTGATAATTCCCTAGTCAAAGGTCTGAGAACTAGGGGAGCCCATAGTGTAACTCCCAGTTGAGGTCAAAGGCCTGAGAACTAAGGGGCTGCTGGTATAACTCTCAGAGTCTAAAGACCAAGAACCAGGAGTTCTGATGTCTGAGAGCAGGAGAAGATGGACATCCCAGCTCAAAAAGAAACAATGTGCCCTTCAACTGTCTTTTTGTTCCATTTGGGCCCCAACAGACTGGATGATGCCCACGTTGGTGAGGGTGGATCTCTTTACTCAAGTCTAGTGAATCAAGTGCTAATGCTTCCAGAAACATCCTCCAAGATACATCTAGAAATAATGTTTTAGCAGCTACCCAGGCATCCTTTCAGCCACTCAAGTTGACATGTAAAATTAACCATCACAGAGACACTCAATGAGCACCCTGTTAACATCATTGTCATTCTAAGAACAGTGTATATGCCCAAGGCAGAGCTCTATGACAAGTGACATCAGAGACAGCACACTGTGGGAGAAAAAGATTTCACTCAAATAGTCCAGCCAAGTCACCAAACAAATATTGATAAGTAAGCAAAAATAACAAGCTCTGCAGAGAAAGAAGGAATCACCATGAGGGTAGGTACAAAATATTATCTAAAGTATTTTTTTTTAATTACAAGACATACAAAGAAACAGGAAAATTCCACATATAGTGGAAAAATAGCAGAACTAGAAAGAATGGAAACCGCTTGTGAGAGGATGCAGATACTGGACTTAGCAGACCTCAAAACAGCTATTATAAATATGTTCAAAAAACCACCAAGCCTAAAGAAGTAAATATTGGTATGAAGACACCTCGTGACATATAGAGTAAGAATAAAGAGAGAGAACAAAATTAAAATTCTAGATTTGAAATTTATAATAACTGCAACAGAAATTCACTGGAAGGGCTCTAAAGTAGATTGAAGCTTACAGGAAGAAGAACTAGTAAACCTGATGATAGATCAATCAACAAAATGCAATCTAAAGAACAGAGAGAAAAGAGAATGAACAAAGCCTCAAGTAAATGAAGGACACTGTTAACTACATTAATATTCATAAAGGGAGTACCAGAAGAAGAGAAAAAGAGCAAGGAGCAGAAAAAATATTCAATGAAATGATGGCAAAAATCCTGCAAACGTAAAGAAAAATATTAATCTGCAAATTCAACAAGATAAACTCCAAGTGGGTAAACACAGAGATCCATGCCAAGAAGCAGCAGGTAAAAATATTTAAAAAACAAATACAAAACTTCATAAGCATCAAGAGAAATTCAACTATTAACACACAAGGAACTCCAATAAGATTAACACCTGACTTCTCATCAGAAACAACAGAGTCCAGGAAGTGGGAGGACATATTCAATGTGCTGGGGTAAAAAAATCTGCCAACCAAAATAGCAGAAATATTGAAAACTGAAGATGAAATAAATCCACAGATTAAAAAACTAAAAGAAAGCAAAAACAAAACAAGAACCCACTGCTACTAGACCAGTCTTACAAGCAATAAATTCTTCAGACTGTAAGCAAGTGATCCTAGTCACTAGTTCAAATCCACAAAGATTGTAGGTAAAAGTAATTAGTAATTTTAAAGGATGGTATAAAGGCAAATTTCTTCCCCTAACAATTTTACCAAGGCAGTGAATAAGTCAGCATGTATGTAATTGTATTGTAGTGCTGGGCCTGTAGCATATAAAAATGTAACATATTTGACAATAAAGCAAAATAAGACAGAGGGACAAAGCCATGATGGAGTAAGGAAATGACCCTGGATGGTAATGTGAATCCACAGGAACAAATGAAGCAGAAATGGTGAACAAGCAAGTTAATGTAACAGACCATAAATACATACTTGCTATCCATTCTTGTCTCAGTCCCTTTAAGAAACTTCAAATTATATAAAGTAATAAGTACAACAATGTATCGTTGGGATTTAAGCATATTCAGATGTACTATGTACAAAAGTAATAACACAAAAAGAGAAAAGAAAATATAGAGCTATATATGAGTAACATTTCTATACCTCACTGGAGATAAGGTAGTATAAACCTGAAGTCATTCTGAAAAGGTAAGAATTTATTAAGTAAATCCTATAGCAACCACTAGGAAAATAATTTTTTAAGTAAAATTATCATTAAAGGAATCAACATGCTACACTAAAATATACCCACTTAATGAAAAAGAAGGCAGTAATAAAAAGAACACAGGCTCAAAAAGGCACATGTAAACACCAAAAAGTAAAATGGCAGGTGTAAATCCAACTATATGAATAATAACAAACTTGGAATGCACTGAAAAATCCAGTAAAAAGACAGCAATTGTCAGGTTGAATAAAGTGTGAGAATCCAAACACATGCTGTCTACAAGAGATACTCTTTTTATTCAAAGCTACAAATAGATCGAAAATTTTAAAAACAGAATAACATATAACAAGTATACAACATCTATAAGGCTGGAGTGGCTATGCTAATATCAGACAAAATACACTTTAACATAAGAGATGTTACTAAAGATAAGGAGGAGCATTATATAATGATAAAAGAGTTAACTGATAAAGGAGACATAAATCTAAGTGCATATATGCTGCTAACAACACAGTTTCAAAATGCATGAAGTGAATACAGAATTGAAAGGTGAAACACACACATCAACAATAATAATTAGTTTAACATCCCACTTGCAGTAATGCATAAAACAACTGGGCAGAATATGAAGAAAAAACAAAGAAACAAAAAAGAAGGCACAAATAGCACTATAAATCAACCAGATCTAACATTCATAAATACAAAACTCCACTCCAAAGTCACAGAATACACATTCTTCAAAAGTACACATGAAACATGCCCCAGAAGAGACGTAAAATGATTCTGCCAGCACGATGGAAGGAAATTACAAATCAATAATACAAAAGAATTTTGAAAATTCACAAATAGGAGCAAATTAAATAACACATCCCTACATAAAAGAGTCAAAAAAGCAGTAAACAAGGGAAATTAGAAAAATACTTTGAGATGAATAAAAATGAAGACAAAACATACCAAGATTATGAGACACACGTAAACCAGTACTTATAGGGCAATTTATACCTGCAAATAACACTATTGAAGGAGAACGATCTCAAATCAATAACCTAACCCTCTCCCTTAGAAAAACGGGGTGGGGGGGAAGCAATACAAACTCAAGGCAAGCAGAAGGAGAGAAATGAGATTAGAGTAAAAATTAATGAAACAGAGAACAGAAAGAAAATAGATAATTCTTTGAAAGGATTAACAAAACTGACAAATCCCTAGTTAGACTGACAGAGAAGATTCAAATTACTAATTACAGATGAAAGATGGTATATACACTAGGGATATAATATACTAACATTACAAAATTGTAATATTTTATACATTACAAAACCAAAAATAATTGTAAAGAAATGTTATGAACAATTATATGCCAACAAATTAGATAACTTTAATGAAAGGCAAACATTCCTGAAATTAGGAAAACATACAGAAAATGACTCAAGAATAAACAGAAAAATTTGAAAAAACCTGTAACAAGTAAAAACACTGAATTAGTCATTTTAAAACTTCCCATAAAAGGGCTCAGGTTCAGATGGTTTCACTGGTGAATTTTACCAAACACTTAGAAATAATTAATATTAATTATTCAAAAAGATGGAAAAGATCATTTCCTAACTCATTCTATGAGCCCAATATTACCCTGGTACCAAAATCAAACATCAGAAGATACAACTACAGATCAATATCCAAGAATACTAAGATCAACATTTTATGAGTACTGAAGACCCACAAATCCTCAACAAAACACTATCAAATTTTATCCAGTAACGTATAAAAAGGATTATAAAGGATGATCACATGGAACTTACCCCTCTAAAGCAAGGTAGGTTTATCATTTGAAAACAGTAAATGAGTGGCAACTCTGTGCTCTCCTAACTCACTCCACCTGGAGGGTGACTTCTCTGCACTCTCCCTGTGCCTCACTCCAGCTCATGGGTATCTTCCAGAAAGGAACTTCCACACTAGTCTGGTACCCTGACTGTTGCAACTGCTACAATCTTAGAGAGACACCTCTAAGATCACCTGGCTCTGGTGGCTAGCAGGGCTTATACCTGTGGTCCCACAGAATTATATATCTGCACTTTTTACAAGGTACTGCCTGAGGGTCTGGCCTCCAATCAGCCTGAATCTAGATTCTGAGTGAGATCCTCTGCTTTGGGACACTGATAGGTCTTGGAACACCCTCACATATTGGGAGCCACTAAAAATAAATTAGGCTGTTTAGACAATAGGAAAGTTTTAAAGGACAACCAAGAGCTAGGGCAGAGTTGAAGAGTAAAACATATCTCTTACATGAGACTACTCCTTCAAGAGTGGAGAGAGGCTATTTTATCTAATACATAGAAACCAACACAGATCACAAGGATTCAACCCCAAAGAGGATATAACGTTTGTAAATATTTATGCACGCAACACAGCAGCACCTAAATGTAAAGGAAATACTAAGAGACCTAAAGAGAGAAACTGATGGCAATACAACAATAGTAGGGATGATAATATCCCACTTTTGTCAATGGATAATCCAGACAGAAAATCCATATGGAAACACTGGACTTAATCAACACATCAGACCCGATTAATTAACAGATATACACAAAACATTCCACCCAAAAGCAACAGAATACACATTCTTCTCAAATGTACAAGGAACATTCTCTAGGATAGATCATGTGTTAGCCCACAAAATACGTCTTAACAAATTCAAGAAGACTGAAATCATATCAAGCATCTTTTCCAACCACAATGATATAGAATGAAAAAAACCAATTACAAGAAGAAAATTGGAAAGTTCACATATATTTGGAGACTAAACAAAATGCTAGTGAACACCAATGAATCGAAGAATTCAAAGGAGAAAAAAAACTATCTTGAGACAAGTGAAAATGTAAACACAATAGACCAAAACTCACAGGATGAAGTGAAAGTTTTAAGCATGAAATTCATAATGACAATGCTTACATCAAGAAATAAAAAAACTCTCAAATAAACAACCTAACTTTACAACTCAAAGAACTAGAAAAAGAGGGAGAAATGAAGCCCAAATTAGTAGAAGAGGAAATAACAAAGACTAAAGCAGATAAAAATGAAATAGGGACTAAAAATACAGTAGAAAAGATCAATGAAACTAAGAGTTGGTTCTTTGAAAAGATAAACAAAATTGAGAAACCTTTAGACAGTCTCACAGTGAGAAAAAGAAGACTCAAACAAATAATACCAAAAACAAAAAAGAAGATGTTACAAGTGACACCTCAGAAATACAAAGGGTAAGAGACTACTATAAAAAACTATACCACAATAAATTTCACAACTAGAAGGAATAAATTCCTAGAAATATACAACCTACCAACACTGAATCAGGGAGAAATTAAAAATCTTAACAGGCCAATTACTAGTAAGAAGTTTGAATCAATAATCAAAATAACTCCCAGCAAACAAAAGCCTAGGACCAGACAGCTTCACTGGTGTATACTAACAAACAAAGAATTATTACCAATCTTCCTCAAACTCTTCCAAAAAATTAATAGGGAGGGACACTTCCAAATTCATTTTAGAAGGCCAGCATGACCCTGTTACTAAAACCTGACAAAGACACTGGAAGAAAAGAAAATTACAAGCTAATATCCCTGATGAAGACAGACACAAAAATCCTCAACAAAATATTAGTAAATCAAACTCAACAATCCACTAAAGGCAGCATACACCACAATGCAGTGGAATTTATTCCAGGAATGAAAGGATGAGTCAACATCTGGAAATCAATGTGATATACATATTAGGAAAGGATAAAGATCAATGATCATCTCAATAGATGGGAAAAAAAAAAGCATCTGACAAGATTCAACACTCATTCGTGATCAAAACTCTCAACAAAGTGGGTAGTGAGGAAATGTACCTCAACATAATACAGGCCATGTATGACAGGACCACTGCTAAAATCATACTCAATGGTAAAAAGCTGAAAGATTTTTCTGTAAGATCAGGAACAAGACAAGGATGCCCATTCTTGACACTTCTATTCAACATGGTATTGGAAGTCCTAGTCAGAGGACGTAGGCAAGAAAATGTAATAAAAGCCATACAGGGACTTCCCCACCAGAGAAGATAAGACTCCGCGGTCCCAAGGCAGGCGGCCTGGGTTCAGTCCCTGGTCAGGGAACTACATCCCACATGCATGCCACAACTAAGAGTTTGCGTGTCACAACTACAGAGCCTGCCTGCCGCAACTAAGACCTGGTGCAACCAAATAAATAAATTAATTTAAAAAAAGCCATTGAAATCAGAAAGGAAGAAGTAAACTGTCATTATTTACAGATAACATGATATTACACATAGAAAACACCAAAGACTCCATCAAAAAACTTTTAGAATGAATGAATTCAGTAAAGTTGGAGGATACAAAATCAACATACAAAAATCTGTTGTTTCTATAGATTAATACAAACTATCAGAAGGAGAAAGTAAGAAAACAATCCCATTTAAAACTGCATCGAAGAGAATGAAATACCTAAAAATAAATTAAACCAAGTAGATAAAAGACCTGCATATTGAAAACTATAAGACAGTGATAAAAGAAACTGAAGAAGACACAAATAAATGGAAAGTTATTCCATGCTCATGGACTGAATTATATTATTAATATGTTCATAAGACCCAATGCAATCTACAGATTCAAAGCAATCCCTATCAAAACTTCAACAGCATTTTTCAAAGAAGTAGAACAAACAATCCTAAAATTTGTATAGACCCACAAAAGACTCCTAACAGCCAAAGCAATCTTGAGAACAAAGAACAAAGCTGGAAGTATCACACTTCCTGATTTCAAACTATACTACAAAGCTATAATAATCAAACAGCATGGTACTGGCGTAAAAACAGATACATAGATCAATGGAACAGAACGGAGATCCCCAAAATAAACCCATGCATACATAATCAATTAATTTAAGACAAAGGATCCAAGAATATACAACATGGAGAGGACAGTCTGTTCCATAAATGGTGTTGGGAAAACTGTATAGCCACATGCAAAACTAACTCAAAATGAATTAAAGATGGGAACATAAAACCTGAAACCATAAAACTCCCAGAAGAAAATATAGGCAGTAATAAGCTCCTTGATAGTGGTCTTGACAATGATTTTTTATTTTTGGATTTGAAACCAAAAGCAAAGTCAACAAAAGCACAATAAACACGTGGGACTACATCAAACTTCAAAGCTTTAGCACATAAAAGGAAACCATCAACAAAATGAAAAAAGCAACCTACTGATAGGAGAAAGTATTTAGAACTATGTATTTGATAAAGGGTTAATATCTAAAATACATAGAAAACTCATACAATTCAATAGCAAAAAAAAAAAAATCTGATTTAAAAATGAGCAGAGGATATGAACAGACATTTTTCCAAAGAAGACATGTAGATGGCCACGGAGCACATGAAAAGGTGCTCTACATCATTAATCATCAGGGAAACGTAAATCAAAACACTACTTTTTTAAAAATTAAAATATATTTGACATATAACTTTATAAATTTAAGGTGTACAACATGTTGCCTTGACAAATTTATAAGCTATACTGTGACTGCCACTGTAGCAATAATTAGCACAACTATCATGTTACATAATTACCATTTCTTTTTAGTAGTTAGAAGAATTAAGTTCTAGTCTCTTTAAGTTCTAGTCTCTTAGCAAATTTGATGATTATAATACCATACCTCTATTCACTATACTGTTCATTAGCTCTCTAAGGCTTATTTACTGATTACAAGTTGGTACCCTTAAATAGCATGTCCTATTTCCTCATCTTTCATCCTCTGGTAACCACCACATCACTCTCTTGTTTTTAAGAGTTTGGCTTTTTCAGACTCCACATATAAGTGATATCATATAGTAACCTGTCTTTCTCTATCTGACTTATCTCACTTAGCATAATGTGTTCAAAGCCCATCCATATTGCAAATAGCAGGATGACCTCTTCTCGTGGCTAGATAATATTCCACTGTGTATACCTGTATTCCACTGTGTATGCACTGTGTATATATCACATCTTTTTTATCCATTCATCTGTTGATGGGCACTAAGATTGTTTCCATACCCTGGCTACTGTGAATAATGCTGCAATAAACATCAGAATGCATATATCTCTTCAATATCCTGTTTTCATTTTGGGGGGGTATACAACCCAGAAGTATAAATACTGGGTCATATTCTAGTTCTATTTCTAGTTTTTTGCAGAACCTGCATACTGTTTTCCAAAGTGCTTGAACCAATTTACATCTTAACCAACGGTGTACAAGGGTTCGCTTTTCTCCACATCCTTGCCAACACATCTTAACTCTTGTTTTCTTGATGCTAACCATTCTAACTGGTGTGATGTGATATCTCATTGTGGCTTTGATGTGCATTTCCCTAGTGATTAGTGATGTTGAGCATCTTTTCACATACCTGTGGCCATTAACAACACTACTTCTATAAACTCATTAAGACACATTATTTTCTTCACACTACACTCAGCTCTTACAGTATAGCAGGTACTCAAAAATTACTTGTCAAAAAATGGCCAATAACAACAGGAATGCAGAGCAATGGAGGTAGTAAGGCAGGCAACTGAAATTGCTCTGAGAATCACAGAGTAACCAAGAAAAACAACAGTAAAGATGATGTGGGCAAAAACTGGACTACTGACAAATTTAAGAATGATGAATATTCACAAAGTGAATCGAAAGGAGAACATTTTTTGTAACAGTGGTATTTGGAGGTTTGATTCAAAATATCAGTATTTTAAGTCACTTATATAAGGATTAAACTCTCTAATGTGATATTCTTCAAAAAAACATTGTAAAGTTGTCAATCTCTGGACTAATAAATTCCCTGATGTTCATTTGTTCAGTACACATTAACTCACCTGGGAAGCTCTGTCTTGGGAATTCTTCCTCCAGTATCCATGGCTCCTCTCCTTGCTCCAGCCTGAAGATCACCTCTGGTTTGGTAACACAATACCCTGTCAAAATGAAATAATTTAGGAGTTGGACCGGGTGGCCTAGACTTCAGGGCCTCTGAAAGAGAAGGAAGCTTCTAGAGCTGGTCAATGAAAGTGCCACTGAACATTTCCTTGGAGAAGTAAATACAAATGTCTTCCTGGTGCCCAAAAGTGACCAATAAACATTGACTCCTGACTTCCAATCTTAAATATCATTAAACTCTACAGAATGTCCATATGTTTCTTAATTAAAAGCATTTTTTTCATTATAAATTTATGGCCAGGATGAGGGTCTGATTTAAGATTCTCAGGCATTTATTATAACTTGATGCCTTAGTCAGTTCGGGCTGTTATAACAGAATACCACAGACCAGGAGGCTTAAACAACAGAAATTTATTTCTCACAGTCTGGAGGCTGAGAAGTCTGAGATCAAGGTGCCAGCATGGTCAGAATCTGGTGAGGCCTCTCTTCTCGGTGTGCAGACAGCTATCTTTTGGCTGTGTCCTCACATGGTGGAGAACACAGAAAGATCCCTTTTCTCCTCCTGTTTTTGTAAGTGCATTAATCCCACCATGAGGATCTAATAATTTAATCTAACCCTAATTGAGGATTAGGGTTTAAAAGAAAAATTTAAAATGTCATTTAGAATTACATAATAAACAGACCTTACCCACTGAGACAAGGTTACTGTAGTTCTCCAGCATCACATCTTTGTAAAGGGACCTCTGAGTTGGGTCCAGGTGCTGCCACTCCTCTTGAGTGAAGCCCACAGTCACATCC
This sequence comes from Lipotes vexillifer, assembly GCF_000442215.2. NCBI lineage: Eukaryota > Metazoa > Chordata > Mammalia > Artiodactyla > Lipotidae > Lipotes > Lipotes vexillifer. The sequence goes on along the minus strand of NW_006795271.1, from coordinate 1,247,986 downwards.
TTAAATGATACCGATCCCTGGAATTTCTGTTCAATCTGAAATATTCAGAATTAAGGTGACATGGAAAAAGATGTATGGAAACAAATCCTTACCATGATTACTGTTTACAGATTACCAAATTGGTTTGCAGAATGTTTCTTTTGCTTTATACTCTGGGAGAAGAAGAGAAATCATAGTAGAAATATTCTGCCATTGCATTAATTATTAATTATCAAGCCCGCACAATGGATCTGGAACTATGCTAGTCCTTGGAAATACTAAGATTACTAAAAATCATCCTGTATTCAAGAAGCATATAATCTGGTAAGAAAACTTGCAGTAATATGTTACAAGCACTATTGTTAAAGTACACACATAATAGATTAAATGAGAAGCAAAACTAGTTCTATTTTGAGCTTCACTGAGGAAGAACAGCTGTTGGATAAAGAGTAACACTGTGTTCTTCATGAACACAAGGCCAGGGCACAGGCAAAGGCAGTGGCCCTCTAACATCTTCAGGAAATGAGCAAAAAGGCAAACAGCAGAGAAGGAGTTGAGATAAGAAAAAGGGCCATGGATGTATTCAAGGAACAGATTACAGAGTAACTTCAGACCAATAGTCTCCAAAGTATGCAATAACTTTCCACGTTAAAGAATATTTTTGAACACTACAGAAGTTTATATTTATAAATTATAGAAATAAACTAACAATAAATTTATTATGAACTTTAGTTCTATTCTTAGACTTAAAATGTAAAAAAAGTCTAATATTTCATTTCACTACAATACATATTCTAGGTTCCAATCCTTCAATTCAGAGACAATAATTAGGATGTGTAGAAAATGAGACAGGAAAGATTTTGGACCTACTGAACTTGAAATGTCTGTAGAACATGTAAGAGAAGATATTCAATTGTATTGTTTTTGATATCATCCAGAATTCATGCCTCTACTTGAGGGATCACTGCTGCAGAGAAAGAGGAGCCAAAGAAGAGATTCAAGGATATACTGAAAGCATGTGACCAGGTTTTTATATCAGAACCAATTCTCTTTTTTTAAAAAGGGAAAGGAAAGCTAAAGGTCAAAACAACACCATTTACATAAACTACTAAAGTAGAAACTGAGATGCAAGTAGAGCACTGATAAAAGGAGATAGAGGGCTTCCTTGGTGGCACAGTGGTTGAGAGTCCGCCTGCCAATGCAGGGGACATGGGTTCGTGCCCCGGTCTGGGAAGATCGCACATGCTGCGGAGCGGCTGGGCCCCTGAGCCATGGCCACTGAGCCTGAGTGTCTGGAGCCTGTGCTCCCCAATGGGAGAGGCCACAACAGTGAGAGGCCC
>NW_006795271.1:1231479-1246173 GCF_000442215.2 Lipotes vexillifer | reverse complement strand
CCCCAAAAAAAAAAAAAAAAAAAAAAAAAAAGGAGATAGACAGCAACAGAATGTGATCAGCAATTCATGGACAGAAAAGTAAATGTTTTCTCAGGGTATAGGCATGAACAGCTGTACAGATACTAGAGTCACAAAGCAAGCCAACAACATTAGAAGAAAATAGATTGGGCACTGTACTTTAGCAAGATATGTCTTAACTATAATAAATCTGAAGCATAATACTGAAGGTGTAGAATGAAAATAAGGACTTGGTAGACATCAATAGTTTAGTAGTGTTTGAAGTCATCAAGAATGAATCAGAAGGCTCTCAAAAAATTAAGAGTGAAAATAAAAAAGACTGGAAGCTGAGGGAAAATCACTTTTTAACTAGCTTACAGAAAAAGAACAGGTCATGAAGGCCACGACGGAATTTTCTGAAAGGTAGAATTACAAGAAAGAATAGTTTTTAAACCTAAGAGATGATGATATGACCAACTCAGTACATACAGAAAAGCATGATTAAAAAAAAAAAACAACTTCTTGGCAAACTAGAAATAGAAAGGAATTTTCTCAATGTGATAAAGGATTTTTACAAATACCTCCAGCAAGTATCACACTTAATGGTAAAATATGGGAAGTGTCCCACTTAAAATTAGGAGCAAGATAAAGACACCTACTATCTCCAATTTTATTCAACATTTTTCTGAAGTTCTTAGAGTAATATAGTACAACAATCAAGTACACAGAAAATCCAAATAAAAGTATCCAAAATAAAAGTTTTAGAAATTAGATACAAGTTCAGTATAGCAAATTTCAGAAAATTAAATTTTTTAAAGGTACAACTCACAATAGCAAGAAAAATACGAAAATCTTTACAAAAAATAAAATGAAGGAAAATAAGAAGACCCAAATAAATGGAGGGATGTAACAAATTCGTGGATAGGCAGGTTCAATATTATGAAATATTATAATATTATAAAAAATATCAATTCAATCCATGCTGATGTACAAAATCATAGCAATTTCAAACAAAATCCCAGACAAGCTAATTCTGAAATATGTGAAAATCGACAAAACAATCTTGAAAAAAAATTAAGCCAGAAAGAGTATCATTTATCATGTATAATTATCAATATACCATAATTAAAACAATGTGATACCAGCATAAGAATTTTCATATCAACAGAATGGAAGAAGAGACCAAAAACAGACCCACACATATATGTCACTTGATTTATGACAAGGGTAACGGAAGGACAATCATTTCAATAAATGACGCTAGTTTAATTACTAATATAATGAACATTTATTGCTACCTTAAGTGTAAAGAGAAATGTATTTTAAACGGTATATAGATCTAAACTTGAGAAGTAAAACAATAAAAATTTTAGAAAATGCCATAAGAAATACCTTCATGACCTCAGGATAGGCAAAGATTTCTTAAACGGGACACAAATTATATAATACTACTATAATATTAAGAACCTACCCTTATCAAAAGACAGAAAGAGAATAAAAATTCAACACACAGAGTGGGAAAGGCATTTGGAATACATATACCTGACAAAGAAGTCCTATCCCTAATAAAGGAAGACATTTTATAAATTAACGAGGAAAAAAAAAGGCAAGTCATCTTGGTAACTAAACTGACAGCAAACCCTTCAACAGAAACTATGAAAATGAGAAGACACTGGGTAAAAATTTGAATAGGCCATTTGCAAATAAGAAAACAAAAATGGAATGTCATTTTAAGCAGCTAGGAAAAATGCCACTAGAAAATTCCAAATCCAGCAAAAATATTATTCTGAAATGAATATATTTTCCACATAAGGGTTGAAAAAGTTATCAACAGTACACACAGACAAGAAATACTACAGTTATAGAAAATGATACCTGATGGAAGCACAAAGCTTCAGGAAGTAATAAACAGAACTGAAAATGGACTTTAAAGCAACAAGTAACGTCTTCTGGAATCTGTGACAAACACAAAAGTAAAATACAGCAAAACACTAGTAAAAGAATACTTAAACTGTTTTAAGATTCTTGTATTGTCTGTCAAGTGGTAAAAGCACTATTAAAGTAGGCAAAAATAAGAAAACTGTAGAGGAAAAGCTCAATTCCTCTGTTTTACTCTACTCAGGTCACCAAATTTGTGGGACCTTTTCCCACTGCAAGGAATAACTGAACTCTGACACTATAGCGTCAGATCCCAGGCTCAGTCCCACGATACCACTCCCACTTCAGACACGAATTGAAAATGCAGATTGTCACCTGTACATCTTACCAATGGATATAAATCAAAGTTCCCACACCCTCCTCTTTTGGTTCAATAATTTGATAGAGTGGCTCACAGAACACAGAAAAATGATTTACTTACTAGATTAATGGTTTATTATAAAAGGATACAACTCAGGAACACCCAGAAGGAAGAGATACACAAAGCAAGAATGGGTAAAAGGATACAGAACTTCCATTCTCTCTCAGAGCTCACCACCCTCCCAGTACCTCTACATGTTCAACAACCTGGAAGCTCTCTGAATCCCATAAATTCAAGGATTTTTATGGAGGTTTCATTATACAGTCATGATTGATTAAAGCGCAGGTCATCAGCAACTAATTCAGCCTCCAGCCCCTCACCCCTCCTCAGAGAATTCCAACCCTCTAATCACATGGTTAGTGTTCCTGGTACCCGTACCTCATTCTTAAGAGGCATTCCAAAAGTCACCTCACTAACACAAACTCAGGTGTGGTTGAAAGCAGCTTGTTATGAACAGCAAAAGACACCAATTCCACCTTAATTTCTCTGGAGCTACTTCAGGAACTGGGAACAAAAACTAAACATTATAACAACAGATGCCCTTACAGCTCTTAGGGATATTATTAGAGTTTTAGGAGCTAAGTTAAGGAATCCTGGAGGAACACCCAAACAAATATTCATTACATATAACAACATCACAAACACAAACTGTAATATCTAGAGTAAAAACTAAAAAAGTACAAAATTTTATAACTAAAAAGCTACTAGATATAAAAAGAAAAAATTCCTCTCAAAAGGAGGATGGGTAAGTAAATTGTAGTATTTTCATGTAGTGGAACACTATGCAGTAATACAAGGAATAAACTACTGGTACAGGCAGCAACATGGGTGAATCTAACATATATTGAAAGAAAACAGCCTCATATAAAAGTGTACACTCTAATTCTATACATCTAAGTTTCAATAACAGGCAACATTAACAAATAATGATAGAACAGTGCCACATAAGGGAAGGGAAGTTGTTAAAGATTGGAAAGGTCATAAAGGAACCTGAAGGGGTGGTGGAAACATTAAATATCTTGACCCAGTTGGTAGTTACTAGGACATATATGTGTTGTTGTTGTTGTTGTTTTAAAAAAGCAGTATACAGGGCTTCCCTGGTGGCGCAGTGGTTGAGAGTCCGCCTGCTGATGCAGGAGACAAGGGCTCGTGCCCCGGTCTGGGAATATCCCACATGCCACGGAGCAGGTGGGCCCGTAAGCCATGGCCGCTAAGCCTGCGCGTCCGGAGCCTGTGCTCCGCAACGGGAGAGGCCACAGCAGTGAGAGGCCCGCGTACCGCCAAAAAAAAAAAAGCAGTATCCAGTTACGATGAATGCACCTTACACACTTTACTGAATCATGACACAGCAAAAAACAAAACCAAAAATATCAGAATGCAAACAAGGAGGAAAATGGCATATATGAAATGGTGAATGAATTCATAAAAGCAGCAATAACAGGATGCTAGTAAAGTGACAGCCAGCAGCTGTAGGAGTTTGCAACAGGATAATTTATACTTCTGAAAGGAAAGATATGAAGCTGTGACATTTTCTTACGCTGCTAGTAAGGAACATGTAAATACAATCTTTTTATCTGTTGATGCAGATACATATCATGAGTACCAAGGCTGAGATTCCTTAAATATCTGAAGAGGGAGAGTACACTGAATGAGAAGTAAAGTAACATAAGTTTATGAAGACGTAAGGTGGAGAGAGATGATAAAATTTAGGTATCTTATGTTAAAACAGAATATTGCATTGTAAGCTCAGTGTTGAAAAAACAAAACAGAATAAAACATGTAATGAACAACCAACAAGAAAAAGTACAAATAAATATACCGTGGGATGGAAGGACTAAAACCAAACAACAATAAATGAAAATAGGTTAAATCACTCAATGTAAAAAACAGTTATCTTAAGCTTGAAAGTCCCACTTTTTCTTTCTTTTTTTTTTTTGACCAGAAAAAAATCCTAAGGAAAACAAACCTGGATTTTGTTTACATCTCTATTGTAGGACTTGTAATAATACAAAATTTATGTGTTTGTTTTAATGCCCTACATAATTCTAAGAATTTCTCCTTATAAGGAGTTATAAATATATATCTCATTCTTCTTAGAATCCTCAGCTTCTGGCACACAATAGGACACATAATAAATATTCATAAATGGTTTCTGGAAGAATGAATAAAGGACCAATTAAGTTACATTAAGTGAATATTAATTTCAGGGAAAGGGAGACTTATCTGTGATAAAAATAGCTGTGGTCAAGTGGAATAAAAAGCCCAGACATAAACCCACACTTATGTAGTCAACTGATTTTTGACAGGGTGCCAATAACACGCAATGGGAAAAGGACAGTCTCTGCAGTAACTGGTGTTGGGGAAACTGGATATCCACATACAAAAGAATAAAACTCGACCCTGATCTTATACCACTCACAACAATTAACTTGAAATAGATCAAAGACTTATACATAAGACCTGATACATTAAAACCCCTGAAGAAAACATAGGGAAGAAGCTCCTTGACATGGTTCTTGGCAATGATTCTTGGATAAGACACCAAAAGCACAGGCAACAAAAGCTAAAATAATCTAGTAGAACTACATCAAACGTTAAGAGCCTCTGCACAGCAAAGGAAACAATCAAGAAACTGAAAAGGCAACCTACAGAAAGGGAGAAAATATTAAAACATGTTTCTGATAATGGGTTAATATCCAAAATCTATAAAGAACTCATACAACTCAAAAGCAAAAAAGCAAATAATCCAACTGAAAAATGGTTAAAGAACCTCAATAAGCATTTTTCCAAAGACATATGAATGGCTAACATGTATATGAACAGGTGTTCAACATCACTAATCATCAAATGCAAACAAAATCACAAGGAGATATCACCTCACACCTTAAAATGGCTATTATCAGAAAGACAAGAAATAACAAATGCTGGCAAGGATGTAGAGAAAAGGGAAGCCTTGTGCACTGCTGGTAGGAATGTAAACTGGTGCAGCCACTATGGAGGACACTATAGTGGCTCCTCAAAAAATTTAAAATAGAACTACTATATGATCCAGCAATTCCACTTCTGGGTATAAACCCAAAAGAAACAAAATCACTATCCCAAAGACATATCTGCACCCTCATGTCCATTGCAGCATTATTTACAATAGCCAAAACATGGAAACAGCCTAAGTGGTCCATCAACATGTGAATGAATAATGAAAATGTAATGGATATATACAATGGAATACTATTCAGTGACAAACAGAAGGAAATTCTGCCACTGGAAACAATGTGGCTGGACTTATGCTAAGGGAAATAAGTCAGACAATGAAAGAAAAATACTACTGGTAGCACTTATATGTGGAATCTAAAAATAACAAAAACAACAATAAAAGCCAATTTCATAGAAAGAGAGTGAAATGGGGGTTGCCGGGGGTTGCCAAGGGCTGGGAGAATGGGGAAATGTAATGATGTAAGTCAAAAGGTATAAAATTTCAGTTATTATAACTTCAGAGGATCTAATGTACAGTACGGTGACTATAATTAATTATACAGTATTGTATACTTGAAATTTGCTGAGAGTATATCTCAAGCATTCTCACTGTCAAAAAAAAAAAAGAGTTAACTATGTGAGGTGATGGATGTGTCAATTATCTTGATCCTGGTTATCATCCCACAATATATATGCATATCATATCATCACACTGTACACTTGAAATATGTACAATTACATTTCTAGATATAATTATATTTATTGGTATAATTATATTTGTTGATACAATTATATTTGTTGACCTAATCCCCATGTATAAAATAAGTAATCTTATTCTGACTCCTGGTTTTAGCTAAATGTTATTCTTCAGACTTCTTTAGATAACTTAATTTGTCATTGTCACCTCTTTGTGATTTTTGTAATTTTTATTGAAGTATAATATATATACAAAAACAATGCACAAGTATACTTAAGTGTACAAACGGCTCAATGAATTTTCACAGTGAACACACCCACTTAACCAGAATCCAGGTCAAGAAACAAAACTTTACCTTAAATCCTGAAGTTCCCTCATGCCGCTATCTACTGCCTACACCCTATCTTACTCTCACATGATAACCACAATGACATACCACTATACACACTTAGATGTCTAAAACAAAAACGTCAGAAAACACCAAATGTAGATATTGGCAAGAACATGAAGCAACTGAAACCTTCATACCTTGCTAGTGGGAGTATAAGTAAACATATACACGTTGGAAAAACATTTGGGAATTTCTTCTCAAGCTATTATACACCCAACATGTGTGTTTTTCTTAACCAAAGGCCTGTAGAAAATGTTCACAGAAGTTTTGTTTTTAATAGCCAAAACCTAGAGAGCCCAAATGCCCACCAATACAATGGAGAAATAAACGGTAGCATAGTCATATAGTGGAATACTATACAGCAATAAAAAGAAATAGATATACTTAGCAAAAGGAATGAAACTCACAGAAACTATATTGAGTGAAAGCCAGACATAGAAGCAAAAGTAATCAACAATAACAGAAGTCAGAATAATGAGGAACTTGGAGCACCAGGGAATCTCATGGGATACTTAAGTTTGACACTTAAGTTATGTACACTTTACTTCAATGAACTGAGGAAAAAAATACAAATATTTTTTGGAGTTTATAACATCCGTTTGACTGAAAGTCTCTGAAATAAAACTGATATACTGTTCGCGAAATGAATAGCCTGAAACAAAAAAGTATGAAATATCAAAACAAAATCAAGGCACTTTTTTAGGAGTGACGTGGAAATACAAATTTTTTCTGAAGTTCTTCTCTAGCATGGATGAAAGACGAGCAATGGACAATCAAAAGATCTTGATGAGAAAGTATTATTTAACATAGATATGTTAATAAAGAAATACAGATTCAATTACAACAGTTACTAATGTGTTGGTAATCAGAACCAAAAAGTAGCAATCTACCAAATTAGAAAAAAAAGAAAATAAATGTGACTAGCAGTGCATAAAGAACCAGAAAGTATGACAAAAAAATATAATATGAAGAACATAAAAAATATCAATGCTGTCATACTAAGGTATATATTAAACTAAATAGCAAAAACAGCACCTAAGCTATAAGACGGCATATGAATGTGCTGAATTTCTTATCGATGACAGACATACCTGACTTGAAAAACAAAACCTGCCACAGGTTATTTGTAAGAAAAGAACATGAAAATTTGAAAATAAAATGATGGGCAAAAAATCAAACATGCTGTAGAAAATATAAGTAAAATAAAAGTAGGTTTGGCTATATTTACATGAGTTAAGGTAACACTGAGGGCCAAAAGAATTAAATGAGCAAAGATGATTCTCCAAGAAGAGAAATACACTGAGTCCCCTACATATGAACGAGTTCTGTTCTGAGAGCACATTCGTAAGTCCAATTTGTTTCTAAGTCCAACAAAGAGAGCCTAGGTACCCAACTAACACAATCGGCTATATAGTACTGTACTGTAATAGGTTTATAATACTTTTCACACAAATAATACATAAAAAAACAAACACAAAAAATAAAGAAAACATTTTTAATCTTACAGTACAGTCCCCTGAAAAGTACAGTAGTACAGTACAACAGCTGCCATTCAGGGGCTGGCACTGAGTAAACAGGCAAGAAGAGTTACTGACTGGAGGAGGGAGAGGAGGGAGGAAATAGTAGAGCTGAAGGATAGTCAGCAATAGGAGACGGAGGGCAAGCTACACGTGACAAAGTAAGCTAGACATGTGAACTAACTTACATGACTGGACATGCGAACACACATTTGCATCTTTGAAAGTTCGCAACTTCAAGGTTCGTATGTAGGGGACCTACTGTAATTTGGGTAATTTTCTTTTTGGCACCAGATATCATAAAAGCCAATAACATAAGAGAAAAGCTACTGTTAAGTATAAAGATACTATGATTAAGACACACTCACATATCCATGAAAATACAGGAGGTAGGAAAACAAAAGAAAATGTCATATGAAATCCCAGAGGAAACAGATGTTTTCTTTAGAAACTTTAAGAAACTACCAAAATTGATTTAGAAATAGATGGAAAATTAGTCTAAAGATCAAAAGCCAGAAATATGATTTAATAATCAATTGAAAGGCTTCCCTCGTGGCACAGTAGTTAAGAATCCGCCTGCCAATTCAAGGGACATGGGTTTGAGCCCTGGCCTAGGAAGATCCCACATGCCGTGGAGCAAATAAGCCCGTGTGCCACAACTACTGAGCCTGAGCTCTAGAGCTCACAAGCCACAACTACTGAGCCCACGTGCCACAACTACTGAGGCCTGCCTAGAGCCCATGCTCTGCAATGAGAGGCCATGACAATGAGAAGGCCGCACACCGCAACAGAGTAGCCCCCGCTCACCGCAACTAGAGAAAGCCCGTGCATAGCAACGAAGACCCAACACAGCCAAAAATAAAATAAGTATAAATCAGTAAATTTGTAAAAAAAAAAAAAATCAACTGAAGATCTTAAAGATCTACCATAAAAAAACCACCAGTGCCAGATGTTTTTAGAATTAAAAGTCTAGCCAGCAATAAATGACAACCCATGTAATTTAAACAGCCCACACCACAGGAAAATACATAACTATCACATACTTAATACCAAAACAAAATATTGGTCAAGGACAGGTCATATTTAATTCTGATACAAAACTGTAAATAAAACTTCAGCAATCTCAATTCACACCAGTCTATTAAGAGAGTAATTCAGCATGTCCAACTAGAACACTCCAGACTCCAACTAGGTTTCAGTAAAGCAGATTATTTTGTTCCCACTATGTTTTCCAAACACTTAAAAACAGTCTATAATTTTGAACTAAAGTTCAAAAAATATTTGCTGAATGAATAACTTAGTATATTTTTTCCAAAAACTCAAGCTTAAGTTAGACACATGGGAGTTTCAGGTGTTGGAATTACCTGACACAGACTTAACAATCTGTTTAATCTGTGGTTAAAATAATGAAGGAAAAAAAGATGGCAAGATGGATGATGGATGAAAACTATGAGAAAGACTGAAGATAAATGGAAAAACTTAAAAGCAGCTAAAGATAAATGAATAAATGCACCCTAAATTGCAGAATATATATACTTTTCAAGTTTACACAGACCTTTTGTACCAAAATTGACCACAGTCTGGGACACAAAGCAGATTTCAACAAACTTCAAAGATCCGACATCACATAGAGAATTTTCTTTTTACACAGTTTTTAAGATACAAAACAGTGGGTTAAATCATTTTTCAAAAATGATTATAGATAAATTGCATGGGGAAAAAAGTAACCTGATGTCTTCCACATACAAAAGTGAACATCAATTCCATTAAAACAGGCATAAATGTGAAAGCCAAAACAATAAATATTTTTAAAATAACAAAGGAGATTAACCTCACGACTTTGGAGTAGAAAAATTAATTTTAAACAGGATACAAATAACACCTACAGTAACAAACTTAAACTAATCTAGAAATTGGAAAACTTTTCTTTGTAAACAATCAGATAGTAAATATTTTAGGCTTTGAGGGCCCAATGGTCTCTGTCACTTCACTACTGAACTTCTCCACTAAAGCCACAGATTATATGTAAATGAATCACCAGGGAGGTACTGGGATGGTGAGATGGGCACAAGGGAAGCATCAGGAGTGCTAGTAATATCTGTTTTGACCTATGTGTTAGTTACATGGGCAATGGATTTGTAATAATTCATTGAGTTCTATAGTTAAGATCTGTGACTTTTCTATAAACCTGCTATACATATACAAATAAGATTTATTAAAACCTAAGATACACTTTAATTTATTGATCAAAGGCAGGAGAATAGAAACTAAAGCCTGCATATAAAAAAAAAAAGCACTACATATTGATACCTGGATTTTGTAGTTAAAATGGTAAACAGAGGGTAATTACATCTTTAAATGCATACACTTAAAAGCTTTAAAATAAACTCATCTTCAACAAAAAGTTGGAAAAAATAGCCTATAACCAAAGACAGCTGAAGCAAGGAATAAAGGTAAAAGTAGAAGTTAATGAAAATTATAGATCAATGAAGCCAAAAGCTGGTTCCTTGAAAGACTAATAAATACATATCTGTAATAAAAATTTGCCACAAATGAAAAACTGTTAGAAATAAAAAGCAACAGATTAAACATTTTAAAAATAATAATACTATAGACAAGTTTATGGAAAAAATACTGATGAACAGAATTATGCAGATCATTAAAAGAATAATGCTTTTTGACCTAGTGGGCCTTGTTTCAAAACAAAAAGATTAGTTATTAAGAGATGTGGAAATATCCCCCATAAAATGTTAAGAAAGCATTTGGAAAAATTAAACTCTCATTCTTAATAAGACTCAGTGAATACTTTGTGAACATGACAAAATCTACCCAGTCCAAGCCAGCAGCATGTGTAATGAAGAAATATGGCAGGCACTCCCACTCAAATCTGTTTTGTTGGTGCTTGGTCAGGAAGTGTTATCCTTTTATTGTGCTTATTCTTCACAGACAGACAAAATAAAATTAGGTCCTTTAATCACATTACATATATATATATATATATATATATATACACACACATACATATATATATGTATATACACACACACACACACACACACACAAACACACACATATATATATTTTTTAAACTCCAGATGGATTAAGATACTATATATTTTTTTAAAAAACATGCTTGGTATTTTTAGATAAAATAAAGAAAAATGTCATTAGGCCCTTGGGCTAAGGAAAACAGAATGAAAAATAGAAAGCAGGGACTTCCCTGGTGGCACAGGGCTTAAGAATCCACCTGCCAAAGCAGGGGACATGGGTTCGAGTCCTGGTCCAGGAAGATCCCACATGCCACGGAGCAACTAAGCCCGTGTGCTACAACTACTGAGGCTGTGCTCTAGAGCCTGCGAGCCACAACTACTGAGTCCATGTGCCACAGCTACTGAAACATGTGCACCTAGAGCCCATGCTCCACAGGAGAAGCCACCGCAATGAGAAGCCCATGCACCACAACAAAGAGTATCCCCCGCTCACCACAACTAGAGAAAACCCTCGTGCAGCAATGAAGACCCAATGCAGGCAATAATTAACTAACTAATTAATTAATTAATTAAAATAAGAAAGAGTCTGCCTGCCAATGCAGGGGACACAGCTTCAAGCCCTGGTCCTGGAAGATCTCACACGCCGTGGAGTAGCTAAGCCCGTGAGCCACAACTACAGAGCCTGAACTCTAGAGCCCGCAAGCCACAACTACTGAGCCCGTGTGCCACAACTACTGAGTCCGTGTGCCTAGAACCCCTGCTCTGCAACAAGAGAAGCCACCGCTGAGAGAAGCCTGTGCACCTCAACAAAGAGTAGCCCCCGCTTGCTGCAACTAGAGAAACACTGCGTGTTGCAACAAAGACCCAATGCAGCCAAAAATAAATAGAAAGCACAGGAGGATTGTATCATAATATAAAAGTGACAGAAAATATACCGTTAAATTAAAAGACAAAAAACATACTAAGAAAAGATAATTAGTAACAATTACAACGAAAGAATACATACGGAATGCTTACAAAACTCAGTGGAAGAAAACAACCTGAAAAGCCATAAATTTATGAAAACTGCACAACCTCAGTAATCAGTCACAAAATTAAACAGTGAAGTTTTTCACCCATTACTGAGGAAATAACTTTTATATCTGGTGAGGAGGGAAGAAAAGTAGTCTGCTAATGAATAACAAGGTACATAGAAAAATTAGAAATCCTCATATCCTATAACTCAAAAATATTAATCATAGAACACTAGAGCAGTGATTCTTAAACTCAGCAGGTATCAGCATCACATGAACACCTTGTTAAAACAGACTGCTGAGCCTCACCCCTGCATTTCTTTTCCAGTATGTTTGAAATAGGGCATGAGAATCTGCATTTCAAACAAGTTTCCAGGTGCTGCTGCTGCTTCTGGCCAAAGAACCTCACTTTGAGAAGCACTGCTCTAGAGTCTAGAGATACACTTGCATTTGTGCGGAGAGAATGATACGGATATTCATAGCAGCACTATTTATATTACTGAAACATGGAAATTATCTAAATGTCTACCAATAAAATACCTAGAATGGGAAAATATAACTTTAAAAGGAATAAAATAAACTACATATGGATAGATCTCAAATTATTAGTGACTTGGGAGAAAAATGAGTATCATACATATGTTAAAATAATTTACATACTTTTAAAAAGCACCCAAAACAATATACAGTATTGTTCAACTAACTATATATTTTTCCAATGTACATACAGGGGTAAAATAAGAAGACTAGTAGAACTTGGAACTAGACTCGGAACTGAACTATGGGGCATAATGAGGAAGACTCCAGGAAAAAGCCATCAGAAGAGTGGTATCAGAAGTGGACAAAGGAGACTTTACAGGAGAGAGTAGTCAGTAGGGTAATGTAGCAGTTGTTCAAGGAAGGCAACTACAATTAAGTCACTGCTGACCTGAATAGATTCTGAAGTGGAGAAGAACCAAGACAGAATGCTATGATAGAATGAAATTTGACTGAGAGGCTCAGAAACATTTACCAGAGAATTTAACTTTGAACCATCTGCTGCAGGACTTGTACACACAGCTGAGCTAAGATAAAGTAATTTTGTAATAGGCGTGCAGGCCATTTACTCATCTAAACACACTAAGTTGTATACCAAAATTAATAAGACTATCATAAAATTGATTATTTGAACCCTCTCTTGGACCCTTTTACTCCCAGTAAGGAATGGTTTGAGGCACTCATTTCCGGGAAGGTTACTCACTATGTGTCCCTACGTTAACACCAAGAAGGATATCTTCCAGTAAGAAGATATGTCTTTATGTCTTGAAAGGAAACTGTCTGTATCCAAGATACAGTGTCTCCCTTTCTGCCATGGTCATCAGAAATGTATGTGCAGGTCAACTTAGAAATTAACTTAGAAACTACACATTATATAATGATCAGTATATATCCGTAAGCCAATTTGGTCCTGCTATTGATCTGTGGACTTTATATTTTCTATTAAGTTTGATTTTTATCTATAACTAATTTCCCATCTTAACATATGGACTCTTACAAATCTCACAACATCCACTGTTAAATAAATGAATGAATGAACAAACTTACCTGGGATTTATTCATTTTCTGCTGTTCTTGGGAAAATGTAGACAACTCTCAAGATACGCTGGGTTAGAAGAGGAGGACTGGGGGCATGAAAGATCTGGCCTGTGTGACAGCTCCTGAATTCTCCTTCCCTATAAAGCTAAACACACCACTAGATAAGGAAAAACCTTAATGTCCCTTTGACCTTCAGAAGAGCCAGGGAGACAGATGGTGGAAGACCACCTACCTAATATGACTCTAATATAATCAGGTAGCTCTTGGGTATAAAATTGTTCAGAGTTAGGTATTTACCTCCTAAGGATATTTTAACAGTTTGAATCTCCCCTGGTGCTCACAAAAAAAGTTTAAATGATAAAACTGGTTAAAACGAATTAAAAAACACATTATGAAGGAACATTAACTCTTCACCAAAGCTGTTGTTAAAAAAAAACACTCAAGACTAAAGAAAAATAATAAAACTCAAAACTAAGCTGGTTATCAATTTCCTCACTAATATTACTAAACCTTTGGTTACTGACTCCACAGAAAGCTATAAAAAGCAGTGCTTTAAGACCCGTGTTTTAATTTATCTTTGTTGCTGTTTCTCAAAAGGATCTTTCATAAAAAACTTGCTTTTAGTTATATGGAAAAGTAAAGAGTACTGGCTTAGGAGTCGGATCTTTTAGTGTTTGCCACTAACTGATCTGAACAAGGCACTAATCTTCAGAAACAAAAAAAAGACAGAAATTCTATCACATGATACAAGAACCGGATAATTCTTGAAGATCCTTCCTGAATGCTAGGGCAGGCAGAACAGAGAGACAACGTATATCAAGATGAAGTGATGGACATGACTGAAGAGCAGTTCGGAATCCAAAAAGCATAAATGGAGAACCATAGGCATGGGTATGCGTACAAAGCTAACTATTGTATTACACAGCCTCGCGCGCTCTCCCCGCAGCACCGCCCACCTACCTCGAGAGGCTCGCTGCACCCGTCACGCATGCGTATTAAGCCCTCCTCCTGCGCCCTCAAAAAGGGGGCCTCTCGGACAGCCGCGCCCGCCCAGTGCTGGGGCTAGTCAAGCAGGGGCTTTGGCTTCTTTTCGGGACTGAGACGCCAGCTTCCCGCCGTCCCGGGGGTCCGTGGAGCTCCTCCTCACCACAGGGCACCGACCTTCTCCCTCCCGCCCTCCAAACCGAGGGCTCCCGTCGGCCCTCACCCAACCCTCCCGGGCTCACCCACCTCTCCCTCGTC
>NW_006795271.1:1229117-1231412 GCF_000442215.2 Lipotes vexillifer | reverse complement strand
GTAGCACTGGCCCTAGAAGAGCGCACAGACCCGCCGGCCCCGGAACCGCTTCCCACGCAAGGCCTGAGGAAAACAGAAGTAAAGGCTGCAGTGCACAGAGGCGGAAGTGCACAAAGGTGGCTCTAGGCATGCGCAGATGGCCCGCACGCAGGGCCAGACAGTCTGCGCCAAACGTCAGAAGTCTGTTTCCCTTGAGCCTCCGCGACTGGCGGTTCGGGATTGGCTGAGAGTGCAGCCTTACCTAGCAGTGGGAAGTTTGGCGCTTTAAGTTCCCACTCCCCCCAAAGTTACGGATTACAGCTGAGTTCTCTGTGCAGCCAGAATGCAAATTTACACACAGAGCTGTCAAGGAAAGGGAACCTGTATGTCAATTTCACTTTTTTTTTAATACTGGGAAATAGACCCCATTAATAAAAGCATAATATGCGCCATCATCAGCGATTTGTTCAGGAATTAAAAAGCGGAGGAGGGGAGGACAAGAAAGCCAGTTCATTAAAATCATGAAAGCAATAAATGAAAATTGTAGATAAATAAGATACAATCCAAAAGAAAACAGTCATTTATGTAAACATTCTTTCATTTGTGACATTAAAATTACTTGAATAAAGTAATTTATTCTATAATTTCTATACCCTTTTATAGAAAGATTCAAAGATTTTGGACAAAATTCCAATAAGAATCCCAACAAATTTTTGCATGTACTTTTTTCTCCTTGACTTTTTAAAGTATTGTGTACTTTACAAAAGCATTCTCAACTTCATCTGGAATAAAAATAAATCTAAATTAACAGCCAGAAAGCATTTCAAAAAGGAGAAAACTGCCTGAGAAATATCAATACGTATAATAATTGCTCAGTTATTAAAATAGTTTGGCATCTGCTTCATGATAATACAACGTCCATGATTAAGAATGTTTTTAAAATGTAGTATAATAAACGTAGCATTTCAAAACAATGAGGGAAAGAATGAAGTATTCCAAACATCAAGTCATTCCCAACAACTGGGAATAAAGTTTATATCCATAGATCACATGTGATACAGTTCACATGGATTCAAGGTTTGAAATGTTTAAAGGAAACCACTAAGTTAGTAAAAGAAAATAAATTGAGATGAGAAGTTGTGACACAAAGAAACCCATAAATTTAATGTGATACATTTTATTATAAAAAATAGCAAACTCAGTTCTAGTTTTTAAAAGATGTTAAAAGCAAAGAAACCAGGAAATTATATTTTTACTATATAAAAGAAAAAAATGTATTACTTAATAAGATCTTTAAATCAATAGAAAGAGAAAACTTAAAATGGGCTACAGAACTAAGCAGCAATATAATAAAAAAAGAAAATTCAAATGAATAATACGTGTTTGAAAAAGTTGATTATGAAAATTGAAAGAAATGTAAATGTTTATGTAAAACATGTAAGATATCATTTGCTGAGATTTAAATTTTTTTAATTTAAAATTTATATATATACACAGAAGTTCATTTTATTTGGTACAGTTTTATGAGTTCTGACACATGCATAGATCTGTGTAACCACCACTTCAGTCAAAATACAGAACTGTTTCATTATTGCCCCCCCAAACTGCTTCATACCCTTTTGAAATAAAAACCTCTCAGCACTCTTAACTTCTGGCAACCACTATGTATTCTTCATGCCTATATGTTTGCCTTTTTAAAAAAGTATTTTTACAAATACCTACAACAAACATTACAGCTAATATGGACAGTGTTCAACTTAAAAGTAGGACAGTGTTCAACTTAAAAGTAGGACAAAAATGAGGATGCCTGCTATCTCCAACTTTATTCAGCATTTTTCTAAAGCTCTTAGAGTAATATAGTAAAACAATCATTTACACAGAAAATTCAAATAAAAGTATCCAAAATAAGAGTTTTAGAAATTCAATACAAGTTCAATATAAAAAATTTCAGAAAATTAAATTATTTTAAAGGTATACCTAACAATAGCATGAAAAATATGAAAATCTTTACAAAAACTATAAAATATAATGAGGGATATAACAAATTCCTGGATAGGAAGTCTCAATGTTATAAAAATATCAGTTCTATCCATGCTGATGTACAAATTCATAGCAATCTCAAATAAAATTCCAGTAGGATCTCCATGACTGGGGGAAGGGATTATATCAGGAAAGAGCCAAATAAGAATATCAAAGGGCATTAGTGGATGTGGTTCCTGTGACTGTGCTCAAGATTTCAGCAGGGGCTTCCCTGGTGGCGCAGTGGTTCAGAGTCCGCCTGCCGATGCAGGGGACACGGGTTCGTGCCCCGGTCCG
>NW_006795271.1:1194676-1229007 GCF_000442215.2 Lipotes vexillifer | reverse complement strand
CAGGAAGTCCACCCATGATCTTGTGGGTGTACCTCAGTGAGGATCTCCCCACTGGGTCCACAGGCACCACCAATGCCCCAAGTGCTAAAACACACTTCCCACCACTCTGCAGCCAGCTCCTTGTGCATGCTCCCAAGAACAATGGCAAAAGTGAGTCCAGTAAACAGAGTGCTATCAGGAAAACAGACCAGGATCTTTTTTTTTTTTTAATTTTTTGGCTGAGTTGGGTCTTCATTGCTGTGCGTGGGCTTTCTCTAGTTGTGGAGAGCAGGGGCTACTCTTTGTTGCGGTGTGTGGGCTTCTCATTGCAGTGGCTTCTCTTGTTGCGGAGCACGGGCTCTAGGCACATGGGCTTCAGTAATTGTGGCATGCGGGCTCAGCAGTTGTAGCACACAGGCTTAGCTGCTCTGCGGCATGTGGGATCTTCCCAGATTGAACCCATGTCCCCTGTACTGGCAAGCGGATTCTTAACCACTGCGCCACCAGGGAAGTCCCAAGACCAGGATCTTTGAGCAAGGAAAAAACCACAAACTTGATGTATAGTGCCATCTTCTAGAAAAAAGAGGTTTGTGGTAGCCAGCTTGGTGACTGGTAAAATTCAGAAGAGACATAAAAACTTAAGAATCCTTCCACAAGAGGGTAAGAGTGGAGACAATGTAACCATACAAAGGCAGGGGAAAAAAATCCCTGATATATAAAAAAAGCCTGAGCACAAATGTACAGTATAACTCATCTGAAGGTGAATAGAAGGTGTCTGCTACTTCAAATGTGAAAGCAGCAATGCAAAACTACAAGGAACATGAAAAATCAAGGAAACATGTCATCACCAAAAGATAGCAATAATTCTCCAAACACCAGGCTCAAAAGCAAAGAATTTTGTGATTGAGCTGACAAAGAACTCGAAAGAGCTGTTTTGAATAAACTCAAAAAGCTACAAGAAAACTCAGAAAGCCAATCCAATGATATCAGAAAAAAAATCATAACCAAATGAAATATTTACCACACAGAGACAGAAATCTTTAAGAAAACAAAACAGAAATTCTGGAGCTGAAGAAGTTAATGAATAAAATGAAAATGCAATAGAGAGTATCTACATCAGAGCAGATCAAATGTAAGATAGCCTAAGTGAGCTACAGAACAGGAACTTTGAAATAACCCAATCAGAAGAGAAAAAAGAAAAAAAAAATGAAGTAAGCCTACATTATTGATGGTACTCTACAAATGTACAAGTATCGGAATAACTTGGGTTCCAGAAGGAAAAGAGAGGGAAAAGGGGAACGAAAGTTTAAAGAAATAATAGCTGAGAACTTCCCAAACCTGGGGAGAGATATGGACATACAAGATCATGAGCTAATAGTTCACACTATTCTCTCAATTCAGAAAGACCTTCTCCAAGACACATTATAATGAAACCGTCGAATTCAAAGATAAAGAGAGAATGCAAATAGCAGCCAGAGGAAAAAAAAAGATTCAAACCTATCCAGGAACCCCCATTAGGCTACCAGCAAATTTCTCAGTAGAAATTCTATAGACCAGGAGAGAATGGAATGTTGTATTCACAGGATTGAAAGAAAAAATACTCCAGCCAAGAATTCTAAGCAGCAAAGTTATCCTTCAGATATGAAGGAGAAATATTTTCCCAGACAAATGAAAGCTCAGGGGTTTCACCACCACTAGACATGCCTAGAAGAATTGCTGAGAGAAGTTCTTCAAGATGAAATGAAAAGACACTAACCAGAAACATGAAAACGTAAAGTATACACGCATTGGTGAAAATAAATATACAATTAGACTTAGAAAACTCTAATTCTATAAAAGAATGGTGTGTTAACCACTTACCTAAAGTATAAAGCTTAAAAGAAAGGAGTATTAAAAATAATGATAGCTATTATGTGCTAATGAATATATATAATATAACGAGGTAAAAAGTGATATCAAAAATATAAAAGGGGGAGTAAAAGTGTGAAGCTTTTGTAGCAAAGTTAAGTTACTATCAGCTATAAATCGACTTTATTATCTATGAGATATTTCATGTGAGCCTCATGTTAACCACAATGTAAAAACCTAGAATAAATTCACAAAAGAAAAGAAGAAATGGGAAACAGAGGATACCACCACAGAAGATCACAAATTTACAAAAGTAGGCAAGAAGAGGGGAAAAGAGTATGTGGAAATACAAAACAAGCAGAAAGCAATTAATAAGATGATTTCAGTAATTCCTTACATACCAATAATAGCTCTAAATGTAGATGAATTGATTTCACCAATCAAAAGGCAGAGTGGCTGGACTGATAAGAAAAACAAGACCCAATTAGATGCAGCCTACAAAAGACTCACATCAGCTTTAAGGACATATGGTCTCAAAGTGAAGGAATGGAAAGATAAATTCTGTGCAGGCTGACACCAAAAGAAAGCAGGGATAGCTATACAAGCCAAAAATGGTAACAAGACAAAGAAGGTAATTACATAATGATAAACGGGTCAATTCACCAAGAAGATACAATTGCAAATATATATGCACCCAACATCAGAACACCTAAATATATTAAGCAAATACTAACAGATCTGAAGGAAGAAATACGTAACAATGCAATAATAGTAGGGAACTTCAATACCCTGTTTTCAACAAGGCTAGATCATCTAGACAGATAATAAAGAAAAGTTGGACTTGAACCATACATTAGACCATATGGACTTAACAGATATTTATAGAACATTCCATTCAACAGCAGCAGAATACATATTCTTCTCAAGTGCACAGAGATTTTCTCCAGAAGAGATCATATGAAAGGCCACGTAAGTCTTAACACATTTAAGAATATTGAAATTGTATCAAGTATTTTTTTTTTACCACAATGGTATGAAGCTAGGAATCAACAACAAGAAGAAAGATGCATAATCTAAAAATAAATTGAATTAAACAGCACACTCTGAACAACCAATGGATTACAAAAAGCAAAGGGAAATCAAAAAATATATTGAAACAAATGAAATGGAAACACAACAAACCAAAACCTCTGGGATGCTTCAAAACCAGTTCTGAGAGGGAATTTTACAGCAATAAATGCATATATTAAGAATATAGAAAGAGTTCAAGCAAACCACCTAACTTTTCATCTCAAGGAACTAGGAAAAGAGGAAGAAACTAAGCTCAAAGTTAGCAGAAGGAGAGAAATAACAAAAGTCAGAGCTGAAACATATGAGAGACCACAAAAAACAATAGAAGAAAAACAAATCTTAGATTTCAAAAATCTAAGTTTTTTTTGAAAACATAAAATTGACAAACCTTTAGCTAGACTCACTAAGAAAAAGAAAGGACTCATAAATGAAATCAAAAATGAAGTAAATGACATTACAGAAATACAGAGAATTGTAAGAGACTACTATGAACAATTATATGCCAATGTGTTGGATAACCTAGAAGAAATGGATAAAGTCCTAGACATGTAATTACATATACGAAAAAATATTCTCGTAGTTTATGCAGATACAGCCAATTCAAACTGTAAGGTTTTACTTAACCTCTTATGTGACATCTGTATCTCCTTTCTTTCACACTGGAAAATCTCGTTCTCAAGGACATGGGAAATAATTGAATTAGAATATCCAATTAGTCATTTGTTTCACCTCAAATGATGCACACACAAGTTCAGATTAACAATACCCATAATATCATGTAAGACATTAATGAAAGAATTTGAAAAAGGCAGAACTAAACAGCAAGATATTCCATCATCATGGATTGGAGGATCAATATTGTTAAATGTCCATGCTATCCAAAGCAATCTACAGATTTAATGCAACCCTTATCAAAATTCCAATGGCATTTTTCACAGAAATAGAACAAAAAAATCCTAAAATTTATATGGAACCATAAAACTCACCCAATAGCCAAAGAAATCTTGAGAAAGAAAAACAAAGTTGGGGGCATCACACTCACTAATTTCAAACTATATCATAAAGCTATAATTATCAAAACGTATGGTATTGGCATAAAACCCCACACACATAGATGAGTGGGACAAAATAGAGAACACAGAAATCAACCCATGCATATATGTTAAGCTAGTTTATGACAAATGACTAAAAATATACAATGGGGAAAGGACCACCTCTTCAGTAAATGGTGATGGGAAAACTGGATAGCTACATGTCATGGAATGAAACTGGACCACTATCTTTAAACATACACAAAAATTAACTCAGAATGAATGAAAGCCTTTAATGTAAGATCTGAAACCACAAAGCTCCCAGAAAGAAATAGGCAGTAAGCTCCTTGAACTCAGTCTTGATGATGATTTTTTTGGATCTGACTCCAAAAGCAAAGGAAACAAAAGCAAAAATAAACAAGTAGGACTACCTCAAACTAAAAAGCTTCTGCGTGACAAAGAAAACCATCAACAAAATGAAAAGGCCTATCCCAACTGGGAGAAAATATATGCAATTCATGTATCTGATAAGTGGTTAATATCCAAAATATATAAAGAACTCATACCACTCAATAGCAAACAAACAAGCACTCTGATTTTAAAAATGGGCTGAAGAACTGAATAAACATTTTTCCAAAAAAGATAATACAGGTGGCCAATAGGTATGAAAAATGCTGAGCATCACTAATTATCAGGGAAATGCTAATCAAAACCACATTGAAATGTCACCTCACACCTATTAGAATGACTATTATCAAAAAAGACAAGAAATTACAGGTGCTGGAGAGGATTTTGAGACAAGGCAACCCTTCTGCACTGTTGCTGGGAATGTAAACTGGTGCAGTCACTGTGGAAAAAAGTATGGAGTTTCCTGAAAAAACTAAAAGTGGAACTACCATTCGACCCAGCAATCCCTCTTCTGATACAAGGAAAACAGTAATTTGAAAAGATATATGCATCCCTATGCTCACTGCAGTATTATTTACAATAGGCAAGATATGAAACAACACAAGTGTCCAATGATGGATGAATGGATAAAGAAATTGTTGTACAGATATACAATGGAATATTATTCAGCCAAATAAAAGAATGAAATCTTGCCATGTGACAACATGAAAGAATCTTGAGGGCACTATCCTAAGTGAAATAACACAGACAAAAAGAAATACTGCATGATCTCATTTATATGTGGAATCTTTAAAACAAAAATCTTAGAAACAGAGAACAGATTGGTGTTGCAGAGACAAGAGGTGGGTGGGGTGAAATGGGTGAAGGTGAAAAGGTACTAACTTCCAGCTATAATATAACATAAATAAGTCATGGAGATGTAAGAAACAGCATGGTGACCATAGTTAATAATATTATATTGCATATGTGAAAACTGCTAAGAAAGCAAACCTTAAAAATTCTCATAAAAGAAAAAAATTTTTGTACCTATGTATCTTGACAGATCTCAACTAGACCTACCATGGTGATTATTTCACAATATATACAAATAATGAATCCTTACGTTGTACAGCTGAAACTAACAATAATGTTATATGTCAACTATACCTCAAAAAAAAAAAAACCTATGATATCCGAGGAACAATACAATATCAGAACTAGTTGTGACTTCTGAAAACAGTTAAAACTTTTTTTACATGAAATTCTCTCCTTCCCTTCCCCATTTTTTGTTTGTACCATATCTACATTCTCAGAACATAAAGCCATTGAGATAGTCTGGGACCTGGGATCCTCTACCTGTATGCGTGTACTTGTACCTGGGCAAACGTCTCCTCCAGCAACTGAATAGTATACAACTATAAGGGACTAAAAATAGCTGCATGCATACCAGCTGGGGGCAATTAGGAACAGTAAGATACTAAGGGCCACAAACCAACTGCTGCTTCTGAGGTGCCAGGAGCAAAAGCAGGGTACTGCACATGATCCCTGCACACAGCACCACCAAGGGGGTGGGCAGGCCACCTAAGCCACACCTCAGTCTGACCGACCAGTCCTGCCCCCACCCTCACTCCATTTAAGGAAGTAGCCTGCCCCTCTAGAAGAGTGAACAAGGGCACCTGTTACTTGTTTTCGCTCCCTTGTGCTGCAGCACTAGTCCCAATAAAGGCTAGCCTGAATTCCTCTTCCAGCCTCATCAATTTCTTTGAGTAAAGAGTCCAAGGGCCCAAATCTGTATCAATTACATAGTATAACCTCTTCTTTTTAACCCACATTTAATCTTAATTCTAGAAGTAACTATATATTTACTGTTCACACTAATCCTTATTGGAATGTCTCTTTAGTTATTGTGGTTTCTGAAGCTGGTTCTTCAGTAGATTCCTCAAGGAGGGCTCCTGAACACTCTCCTGAAACACTGTAATGAGGAGAGGGTCAGTATTACTGACTTCTTTTTGCCTCCAGCTCCAATATGATTCAATATGGGACTTTTAATGATTCTGTCTTTATTTCAAAGTTTGATATTTTGTTCATCAAGGACTTTTTGACACTGAATTTAGTTTTTGAATAATTATTGCATTGAAGTCTCATTTATCTTGATTACTGAGTTGTTGGTGCCCCTGAAATTTTGTGCGCGAGGCCAGTGCCTTTCTCACCTCACCCTGGTCCAAGCACGGAGTTGGAGCTTCTCTGTCCTTTGTCTTTACTGTTCCCATCCTACTTACTTTGATAGCGCTCCCAACAGTTGCTGTGCATGCATAATCCAGTCGCAAAGGAGTCCTGGCGGCTCAGTGTGAGAGTTCAAAGACATTCATGCCTTACCTTAGACCTCTGCCTCACTAACTGGTGGAGTAAACCAAGTTTCTCCCAGTCTCAGCTGCAGCTCCTGGCCAGGCTTTTGCGTAGCACAAGCTCAACGCTCTGCTGTGGTTCCTCCTTTGGTCCCCGCACCGCGCATGCGTGGGGCTCTCCTGGGAAGGGGCGTGCACAGGCTCTCTCTGCCTCTGTACTGAGCATGCACAGGGCCCTCATGTGTCCAGCTACACGGTTGCTTCCTTCTGCTTTCCCCACACTTAGGGTGATGTGAGCAGGTATAATGGCTGTTGTCCACCCAGTTGTATTTTGCAGTAACAGGGGGATACCTCGTCATCTAGTCTCGTTGTAAATACTGCCCATGGGTTTCGGTTTTAATGTCTTATGCTCTGTGTTTATATGCAGATTCTGGAACATAAAAACTATGCTTCCATGATCACACCAACTTCCCAGAATTCCTAAATATATTTTATTTTTAAAACGGTACTTCAAAAGAAAACAATGGAGAACGGAATTAATTTTTTACATACAGAAAAAACATTACATTTTTTAAAACTACATTACAAAGAAAACCCACAAAAGGCTATTTTCTGCTCAAGGCCTACATATGTTCCCATTGTTAACAAGGTAGATTGCAACTGATAGGGATGTGGCAGCTCCTAGTCCAGGCAAGATGTAGAGCAAACACATGGGATGGCCTGGCCCAACTCATAAGAGAGAAAGGGAAAGGCCCTGGGAGTGAAGAGAGAAGGGAAAACCAGGTAAAAGTTTGTGACCCAATGTTTCAGCTGTCAGGGTGAAGTTCCTGCTACTGGTCCACGGAGCCAGGTGAGGGGCTGAGTTTCACTGCCTTTTGGTGGGAGAGGAGGCAGGGATCAGGGATGGACACACACAGAAAGCCAGGTCTGCTGGTGGACTGTGCCCCTAACACAAGGGTGACTGGAAACATTCTACTCACTGAGGAAGCTTTACTGTCTGGGCTCTGGGTGAGCAAGAAAGAGACCCTCCTGAGGGAAAAATCACTAGGCCTGTGCTGTGGACTGGATATTTATGTCTCCCACATTCATATGTTGGGATCTTAGCCTCAAAGGTGATGACGTTAGGAGGTGTAGCCTGTGGGAAGTGATGAGGTCAGAAGGCAGCACCCACATGAATGGGACGGGTGCTCTCATAAAAGAGGCCAGAAAGAGTCCCCTTTCCACTTCTGATATGTGAGGACCCAGCAAAAAAAGGACACCTATGAACCAGAAAGTGGGCCCTCAGCAGACACAGAATCTGTAGGTGCCTTGATCTCGGATTTCTCAGCATCTAAAACTCTGAGAAATAAATTTCTATTGCTTATATGCCACCCAGTCTGTGGTATTTGTTACAGCAGCCCAAACGGAATAAGACAGCCTGTGAGTCAAGCAGCCAGTGTCTGATTGTAAATGCTATGGATATAAGTAAACAGAGGAAGAGGCTGGAGGTGGGGAGTGGGGGACGTTTTAACTAGGGTGGTAAGTGAAGTCTTTGTGTCAGGGGGAACATGAAAGAATTGATATTTAAGAAGAATTCTATATATTCACTTCCATAGGGCCTGAAAATGCACTTCAGAAAATTCAGTATCCTTTTCTAATTAAAAACCAAAATAACACAACAAAAATGGCAATAGTTAGAAATGTCCTTAACATGAAAAAGAAACATGTATACGTCAAAACCCCAAAGCCAGAAAGAACTGCTATTACCAAAACATGCCCTGATCTCACCATGAACAACAGTAAGCAGAGACTACAAATGGGAGGATTATAACCCCAACATCTTCATGAAGTAGGTAATTTGAAAAAACTATAAAAGAAATTACTGTAAATTGGTTAAAGACCCAGAAGATTGCATTGGAATCATAAGTGAATAACACACCATGAAAAAAAAAATAGCAGGAAAATTAGAAAAACAAAACAAGATAAAAAAAGTTCTAAAACTAAAAAAACACTGCCATGGAAATAAGAACACTACTGGGTGGGTTAGACAGCAAGTTAACCGGGGTTGAAGAGAGAATTAGTGAACCCGAATGTTGCAGAGAGATAAACTAATGGAAAATAAAAACAGGGCAAAGACAGTGAGACAGAAGAAGTGTAGAAAGAAAGAGTTTAATATTCCCTGGGATTTTACGATGAGAAATGGGAGGAGTGTTAAAGACACAGGATTTGAAGACTTTTAGAATTACTGTAAAACATGGATTTTCAGATTCCAGTCTTGAGCAGGAAAAATAAAAACAAACTTGAACCTCACCCTACAGTAATGGATTGTAGAATACTAAAGATAATTGAAGACTTTATCACAGAGCAGGGAAGGCAGACCACAGTGAGACCAAACAGCAGCCCAGTCAGCAGTCACAATTCAGGGAGGAACACAAAGCAAAGATATCTTCATGTCAAGGGAAGCACCACAGAAACATCTGTATATTTTTCTCCCTAAACTATCACTCAAGAATAAAAGCAAAATATGAACATTTTCAGATAACAAGGCCTAAGAGAGTTTGCCTCTCTCAGGCTCTCACTGAAAGTGAGGAAGGATGTATTTAAGGAAGAAGTGAGTGAATCCCAGAAGGAAGGAGCGGAGTGAGAGAGACACGGAAGCAGGAGATGGGGGAAAGCAGGTCTCAGTCAGGTCTCAGTCAGAGAGTCATCGACTGTGTGAAACAACAGTCATGGATTAATAATAACAATAATCATGACTAATTGGAGGCATAAACTTCTGTGGTTCAGTGCTGTGTCCTGCCACCCTACCAGGGTTCAGGAGGCTTCAGCTGAGGTTGGGAGCACATATATATCTATTTATATAATAACTATTTATATCTATCTACATAATAAGAATTCTATACCATGAACAAGTGGGATTTATTCCTGAAATGCAAGAATGTTTCAACCTAGGAAAATGCACTGGTGTAATGGAATGAAGGGGAAAAAACATGACCATCTCAAGGTAGAAAAAGCAATTGAAAAAATTAAACACCTCTGCATGATGAAAACTACTCAACAAACTAGGTTTGAAGAAAATTACCACGACAGAATTCAAGCCGTATATGTAAAGCCACAGCCAACATCACACTCAATGGTGAAAGACTGAAAACTTTCCCTCTGAGATCAGGAAGCATGTAAGAATGCTGGGTTTTACCACTTCTATGCAACATAGCACTGGTAGTTTTAGTCATAGCAGTTAGGAAAGATAGATCAATAAGTAAGTTAATGAATAAATCACTGACATCGAGTGATTTTAAAGGAGGAAGCAGAATTATCTCTGCTCTCACATGACATGATCTCATGCATACAAATTCTAAGGACGTCACAAAAATAATGTCCAAACTAATAAATAAATTCAGCACAGTATCAGGATACAAAGTCAACATTAAAAATCATTTATTTCTATACACTAACATGATCAATCTGAAAAGGAAACTAAGAAAACAATTTTATTTACAATTGCATCAGAAAGAGTAAACGACTTAGTAATTAACGTAACCAAGGAGGTGAAAACTTACACAAGGAAAGCTGCCAAACTTTGAGAAAGAGACTAAATGACACAAATCCCATTTTCTTTTTTTTTTTTTTTTGCTGTACGCGGGCCTCTCACTGCCGTGGCCTCTCCCATTGCGGAGCACAGTCTCCGGACCCGCAGGCCCAGCGGCCACGGCTCACGGGCCCAGCCGCTCTGCGGCATGTGGGATCCTTCTGGACTGGGGCACGAACCCGTGTCACCAGCATCGGCAGGCGGATTCTCAACCACTGCGCCACCAGGGAAGCCCCACAAATCCCATTTTCACGGACTGGAAGACTTATGACTGCTAACATCTCAATAGTACCCATTGTAATTTACAATTCCAATGCAATCTCTATCAAAACTCCATCCTAAATGGAAAACTCCATCCTAAACTTCACTTTACACTGAACAGACCCCCAAAGAGCCAAACACTTCTGAGCAAGAAAAACAATGTGGGAGGATGCACACTCCCTGATTTCAAAACTTATTGCAAAGCTACAAGAATCAAAACAGTTTGGTACTGGCATAAAAACAGAATTATACATCAATGGAATAGAATTCAGAGCCCAGAAAGAAACCCTCACATATATGGTCAAATGATTTTTGACAAGAACAGCAAGATTATTCAGGGGGGAAAGACAGTCTTTTCCACAAAAGGTGCTGGGAGAATGTGATACGAACGTGCAGAAGAACGAGGCTGGACCCTACCAACACCATTTATAAAAGTTAACTCACAAATAGGGACTTCCCTGGTGGTCCAGTGGTTAAGACCCTGTGCTCCCAATGCAGGGGGCCTGGGTTCGATCCCTGGTCAAGGAACTAGATCCCACATGCCTCAATTAAAAGATCCCGCAAGCCGTAACGAAGACCCGTTGCAGTCAAATAAATAAACATTTTTTTTTAAAAGGGACAAAATTTCATATCTTGGACACACAGACATGCATACATCCAGATAGACATGGAGATTTCACAGTGTGCCTGCTTGAGTTTAAAAAAGCCTCATTCCTTTCTTTTTTTTCCTCTCTCTCTTAAAGTTTTAATTTCTACTAATTGAGCCTAGGCTGTAGTCTCAGGTGATGTGGCCTATGTTTACATTGCGGGGACGTGATAAGAGTTATAATTTCAAACTTTATCCTAGGAATACTCTTGCACCAATCACTAGTTTTAAGTACATTCTGTGATGATTTGAGGCCTGCTAACTAGGCAGATTTGTACCAAGAAAATAGCACACAAAAACCCACAGAACAAAACAACAAACTATTCTAAAACAAAATACACACTTGCTGGAGACAATCTGAGATTTACCTGTGATTAGACATTCAAAATTGCAATAGTGCACAGCAGAATGTCACGAAATAAACATTTCCCCTGATTCGGAAGTCTTCCTTTCTTCATGCAAAATTTACCAAATAACCCCCAGAAAAACAAACAAACAAAAAACTCAACCAAGCCCGACAGTAGCTAGAATTTTCAAATATTTGAGCGCCTATGATAACTACTCAGAAATGAAATTTTAAATGCTCATTTAACTTAGAGTAACGCTGCTTCGCAAGGGCTTGTTGATGGAAAAGAGTAACACAAACCAGAGAAACATACTGGTCAAAAAGCCCTCCATACGCAAAAATATAAAAAGCCCAGGGCTTCCCTGGTGGCGCAGTGGTTGAGAGCCCGCCTGCCGATGCAGGGGACACGGGTTCGTGCCCCGGGCCGGGGGGAACAGAAGCTGGCTTCAGGGGGTGGCGAGTTAGAGTAACGCTGCTTCGCAAGGGCTTGTTGATGGAAAAGAGTAACACAAACCAGAGAAACATACTGGTCAAAAAGCCCTCCATACGCAAAAACATAAAAAGCCCAGAATTTCCTTATTTCTAACTTTGGTTAGATGTTACTATGTCACACGTTACCCTCCAGAGAGCGCTCTGCGAGTCAGTTACGAGTCATTTCAGTTAATCAAGGGTGAAAACGCTGAACGCGAACCTTCAGCCTTTGGAGCTGACCCTCCTGAGGGCTTCAGGAAAGGGCACAGAGGCCCCCGTCTGAACACCGCTCCTGGCGGCCGGGGGTCCAGGATCCCCGAGCTGTGCGCGCGCCCATCACCCGCGCGCATCCCGAGAGCAGAGGTCCCTGCACTCCTCCGGACCCACCGTGCCCGAGACGCCCGCCCCGCGGCCCAGTCTTCGGGCTCCTCTGCGCCCCCTCCCCGTCCAGGCCCCGCGAGCCCGCGGCGACGGGGCCGAGTCCGGCGTCCGCAGACCCAGAGGCCAGCCCCCCCGGGCGCGTGGGGACAGCCCCGCCGCGAGGAGGCCCAAGGGGCGCCGAGGAGGAAGGGCTGCGAGCGCGCGGGGCGCCCACCGCTCAACGGCCGCCTTCGTGGCCCCGGCCCGGCGTCCTCACCCAGCGGCCGGTGGCGGCGGCCCCGGAGCCGAGGAGCGAGGGAGGCTCGCGCTCCTCGGGGCTGGAGGGGGTCGGGCCCCCGGCTGTTGGGCAGGCGGGGGGCGGCGGCCGGGGGGCGCGCGGTGAGGGGCTGCGGGTGGAGCTGCACTTACTCGTCTCTGCGCTGCCCCCCCGCCGGGAGCGTCACAGTGTGGGAACCGACTCGGTCTCTAACTTCCCTTTCCTCAGGACGTGGGTCTGCAGGAGCCCCAGCATCCCTGCGGCGCAGCCCTCTCACCTGCCTCCGTTCACGCCTGCGCACTCTCCTCGGGAGGGAGTGGGCGGGGCGGGGCGGGGCGGGGCGGGGCGCCTCCTGGCCTCAGGACCCCCGGTCTGCATACCCGTGTCTATTTTTAATTTCCTGAAAGTGTTTTACCTGAAATCAATTAAAAAAAAATAAATGACACGTTTTCTTGTCCAAATCATTATTTGCTGACTATAGATGCTGCCTCTGTAAGATTTCTTCAGTGATCATAATTTATCCGCTGTCAACCGACCTGAGTCAAGTTAACAGGAATCAAATGTTTTCAAAATTCTACTTTCCTTCCATCAGTTTTCAGTCAATAATACATTGTGCCACGTGGAGTTTTATTTAGCGTGCATCCCGTTTACTAATAATCACCATGAGGCCCACGGTCCCTAGGGTGAAAATGTAAGGGTCCATTAGGTCTACTACCTTGATCACAGAGATTCTTTTTCTTTTTTTTTTTAAGAAAGATACTCAATTTTCATCCAGCTTTTTGAACATGCTGCTTCCCCCAAAGACCTCACCCTCCTCGTCTGTCCTCTTCATTAGAGAATAGAAAAGGATTTTCTCTCAGCTGATTCCAAGGTACAGGCAGATGAAAGCTAACAAACTGTTCCCAGTTGCTTGCCTAGGAATTGAAAGAACCTTTCCCACTTGAATATCCTAGTTACAAACCACATCTCCAATTCCTCTAGGAATGAAAAAACACCAAGGAGAGACTGTGCCGGGGAAATTAACGAACAATTCATTTGACAAACATTCAATCTTGAACTCTTCATCCTGGTGATTAGTGTAGGAAAAGAGCACGGGTCATCACCATGCAGTTTTCGTTCTTTTTTTTTCCTTAGGAAGACAAACGCAGTTTTATTGAGGACAGTAGTTCACCAATTTTTTTAAAAGATACTTTTGATGTGAACCATTTTTTAAAAGTCTTCATTGAATTCGTTACAATATTGCTTCTGTTTTATGTTTTGGTTTTTTGGCTGCAAGGCATTATGGGATCTTAGCTCCCCAACCAGGGATCGAATTCGTACCCTCTGCATTGGAAGGCAAAGTCTTAACCACTGGACCACCAAGGAAGCCCCAGTTGTTCACCAATCTTAATGCTCTAATTCCTAACCTCTCTTGCAGCACAGAGTGGCCAGGCAAACTTTAAGCAAATCACACGTGAACAGAACGATTATGTGGAACTTACGGGATTGCTTAGATAGGCAGAGATAGCTGTGTGGACCCTTTGGTCCTTCATCTTTTCTCCCTCCTGCCTCAAAAATGAAGATATGATGTCTGGCCTAGGCTGGTGCTCCAGCAGCCATTTTGGCCCAGGAGACAGCCTTCAGGATTGACGCTAGCTAAAAGATGATGAGACAGAAAGACAAATGATGGCTGACTACAGTGCTGTGCAGTTGAGGGTCAGGAAGGACTGTCCAAGTTCATAAATCTTTTTACATGAGAGAGGAAAAAGTCTGCCTCTTGTCTGAGCCTGTATTGTTCAGGTTTTCTGCTATATTATGGAAATCTAATATTGAGGGAACTATTGGTTTTGCACTGAAACACTGTGTGAACTTTGACACCACAGTCCCCATCTCAGAGAAACCTCCTCGTATGTACCATGGAAGATGCAGAGGTGAAGATGGCCCGTATATTCTGAAGACTCCATTCTTTGGCCTGGTTCACATCCATGTCATCTTCTATTACTTACAGTGCCTCAGCACACCTTGGGGAACTGTCCCTTGTCCCTCAGTGCACAAGGTTAGTTGAGGCTGAAACCCCTTCCTAGCTGCAGGGCAGAGGGGCCCACAGAGCCACTGGGGTGCCTAAAACCCGTGAGGGAGGCCTGAGGGTGCTCATGTCTCCCAGACATACCACATCCAGGGATGTGGAAGGCTGGGTAGACTGTGTACAGGGTTTGGAAGCTCCTTGTTTAAGCCATCATTGTACAATTGGAAAACTGAGGTCCAGAGAGGGGCAGGGAAAACCCAGGGCACTGGGCAGGGGCAGAGTCTTGTGAATAAGGGAGAGTTTGGACCTCCTAGGCTAGGGCTGCCCCCTCCCACAGGGCTTGCTTTGGAATTAGAGCTCCTAGGACCCCAGTACACCCCCACCCATGTGAAGTAGATTTCTGTGGAAGTCCACACAAGTGTACACTGATACACTAACATCAGAGAAAGGGACAATAGGACATGGGGTCAGGGGAAAGGGGGACACTGAGGCGGTGACAAATGTAAAAGAAGAAAGACAATGACAGAAACCTGGATCATTCTTCCTTGGACTGAAGCAGAGACCACCGTGTTGGACCATCAGGGGCCTCATTTGGAATCGGGGCCAGATCCATTGCACTGGCTGTGGTGAGGAGTCCTTGTAAGGGCACTGGACACCCCAGGGCCAATGTGGACAAGAGAAGGTTGAGGGAAGCTTCCAAGGTCACTCTCAAAGGCCCTGGTTCCTATGGATCCTGTCACATTGGCCCCCTGGGGCCCAAGGAAAGTTGATGCCCTGAAGTCTCTCAAACAAAGATATGTTTTGTGCTGGGGCTTCCCTGCTTGGTATGTAGTATGAGTGTTTCCCATCAGGGGGAATGATGTGTCCAGTGTGCTCTACTGGAGCAACTGGGGCCAGGAGAGTGTCCCCTGGACTCCTGAACATTCCCCTGCCCCTGACCTGGCCTGTACCTCTTATTAGCATCCATCTCTAACATCTGAGCTTGTTAGTGGCGGGATGGAGCCTCTTACCTATTCATTCACCAGCTGTGTCCTGAGCACTCAAATGGGGGCCATGATGAAAAGAACCACCAGGGTCCCTGCCCTCTAGCAGCTCACAGTCTGGAAGGGAAAATAGACAAAACCAAGAATACAGAAACAAAAGAAAGAAAACAGCAAGTTCTATATCGAAAAACAGCAGGGTGCCACATGGGGTCCTGGAGTCCACTAGGTGAGGGGGTCTGGAAAGGCTGCATTGAGGTGACATGTCTGTTTCCAGCAGTGAGATGAGAAGGAGCCAGCCCTGCACACATCTGGGGATAATCAGCCTAGAAGAAGGCACGAGTGTGTGAAACATAGAAGCTGAATGTGTTTGGCCAGAGAGGAAGTCAGAAGGGGGCCAGTGTGGCTGGTGGGAGCTTGGGATGACAGTAGGGGACAGTAGGGAGGGCAGGGCCAGGGCCTGGTGCTTGATGGCCGTGTGAGTGATCCACTGTGTGCGACAGCATTAGCCACTCTTAGTGGCTTATGCAACAAACGTTATCTCACACTATCTGTAGGCCAGGAATTGAACAGGACTCAGCTGGAGGCCTCTGCCAGTGTCTCCCAGGGGTTTGGGGCTGTGGACTCAATTGAGTCAGGACCCAGGTGCTCCTCTGTCTACTGGTCTCCCTCGGTGCCAGGCCACGGGACCTCTTCAGATAGCATCTCATAACATATAGACTTGTTCCCCAGGGTGAGGGACCAGGTGGAGGGGAGAGGGGGGCGGGGAGAGAGGGAGAGAGAGAGAGAGAGAGGAAATTGCATGATAAATGAAGCATGGAAATTGTACACCTAAATAATTCTGGGGGATTGTCAAATGGTACAATCACCATATGTAACACTTCAGCAGGTCTTCAAAGGACAAGCATACAGTTTTCAGTCAACCCCAAAATTCCACTCATACATCAATACCCAAAAGAAGTGAATACAGACATTCAAATGCTGGTACACAAGTATTCAGAGCACCACTATTCACAAGAGCCTAAAGGTGAAAACATTCATAATGTCCATCAATCAACAGATGAAAGGAGAACCCAATGTGGTGTGTCCCCAGAATGGAATATAATTCAGGGACAAAAAGGATGCAAATGTTCTGGAAGAGATGTTAGAGGGGAGTTATGTAACATTGTGAATGTACTTACTGCCATTTACATGTACAAGTTAAAAAAATCAAACTATTAAATTTTATTTTAAGTGAACTTTATATCTAGATTAAACAATTTAGTAAATGTCATAAAAAAACATATTAAAAATGGACTTGCTCTGGCTCTGGAGCTGTAGCAGGCAGTAGAGGTGTAGCTGGCTCTAGGTCTGCAGAAGTTTCCAGAGCTTCTTCTGGAGCTGGTGCTGTAGCTCCAAGAAGAGAAAATATCATCAATAGGACTGCTTTTCCACATGCCTCCCAAAGACAGGAAACTTCTCACTGCCAATCAATGAAGTCTCAGTCCAAGATGCCACCCCCAGGAAGGCTTCCCACACTGCAGTCTAGGGGAACAGTGATCTGAGTCTCCTCATTGGTCCTGGCCCAGTTCCAGCCTCGGGAAGCTCTGTTCTGTGTGGCTCTGCCCCTTCCCCTCCCCACTAGCCCCCCCATCACCCACCCTGAGTCCCCCTCACCATCACCCTCTGCCTCAGGGGGCTCCAGGTGCTCCAGCTGTGCCAGGAGAAGGCGGGCTTGCTGCTCCAGGTCTGAGCCAGGCATGCTGAGCTCTGTGTAAGCCAGAAGCATCTTCAGGCGGGGAAATTCTGGGGGCTGGTGGAAATGCTCAGGGTAATGGTGCAGCCAGGTGCCCAGCATGGGGGACATGGCCCTGGGGGGAGTCAGGTGGGCAGCAGAGTCAGAGGCCTGGCCTTCCTTCCCCACTGCGCCCCCAGGACAGCCCTGCGGGGACCTGAGCCTCTGCGCCTTCTGCTTCTGCCCATCCAGAGGCCAGTTCTACTCCGCGTCCCATCTAACCTGGTAGACTTGGCAGAGGGGGCCTGGACACAGAGGAGGGGCTGGCAATGAGCCTGCTGAAGTGACAGCCCTTGACCCACGGTGTGACTACCTCTCCAGTTCTTCAGGGAAGCCTGACACACTGCTCTGTCCCTCTCCCGGCCCCTCCCCACTGGATGCCACCTCCTTGAGGACAGGCAGGGTGTCTGCTCTCGTCCTGCCCTCTCGGGAACACAGTAGGTGCTCCATGAATATCTGACCCAGGAGGGAACACACAGGCTCTATCTTCCCGTCCAGGTTTCCTGCGGGCCTCCTAACACCTCTGATTTACCTCCTGCACCCACATGCTGCCTCATCCTCTCGGGGCCCTGCCTGGCTCTCTTCCTGCTACTGACACTCATCTCCCACAGGGTGGGGTCGGCTGCCCCTGCATGTCACTGGGTCCCCTGAGCACCAGCTGAGCACCCACTGGTGAGGATCCACCAGACAGTGACCACGATGCTCTCCACACCTTGTGTTCTGGGTCCCAGAATGGGGGGTGGAGGCAGGGCTGGGATGGAGAGGGGACGGGTTTGGACTCGCTTAGGGGCTGACTCTGACCTCTGACCTCCCGGATGCTCCTCGCGGCACCCCAGCCCCGCCCGCAGCTCTCTTGGACTCCTTTCCTCTTTTCCAGGAGAAGCCCTCGGACCTCTGCCCTCAGCATGAACCATCAGATGTGTGGGATCCAGGGTTCTGCCAGCCCTGCCCATCTACAGACCCCACATCTCCATGCAGTTCTTTGGAGAAGGGAGTCCCTCCCTCTTGAATCAAAGCCCACTCACATTTTCAGCTGGTGCAGGGGTCCACCGTACTCATCAGAGTAAGGGAGCGTGCATCCATATCTAGAGGAGGCCAGGAAGGCGTCACATGGACTGTCCTGAGGACACACCTGGATGTGATAGCTGGTGTGACGGTGTGACCCCCGGTAGAACGGAAGCCCTGGAGGGCAGGACTGATGTCTGCTCGATGCATTAAATGATGGGTGTTCCTAGAAAAGTGCCTGCACCTAGTGGCCTTCCTCTATATGAAGAATGAATGAGGCCAACTAGCCCCTTCAGACACATCTGAGCGGCCTGGGGCCCCACTGCTCGCCCTCAGGGATCCCTGCTCTCATTCACCCAGGACAGGGCACCCCTAATGGAACCACCCATCACCATTCAACTGGGAAAAGAGTTCATCCCAAGGTCAGAGGCACAGTGACAGCTGAGGCGGAGGCTTCCTCATGGGGAGGAGAGACATGATGAATTAGCACAACCGCGGCCCCTCCAGCAGCCCTTTCCACAGGCCAGGTCCCCAGAAAGCACTTTCCGTGAAGGACCCGCTGGTCTCTACAGTCACCGTAGGGGGCTGGTCCTCTCTTTACCCTAGTGTGCAGAGGGGCCAGCTGAGGCTCAGAGAGGTGGAGTGACGTTCCCACAGTTCACAGCTAGAAGGTGGCCGAGTCACCAATGTCCCACGGTGGGGAAAGTGCTCACTTTGTGAAGAGAAGCTCCAGCATCTGCTGGATGGTAAGGAAGGCCCTGTAGGAGCCCAGGAATGTGAGGAGGTCAGAGGGGTCCTCGCCCAGGAAGGCAGGCACCAGGTTTCCCACCAGCTTCTCCAGGCTGCCTGCCTGGACGCTCCACAGCATGCAGGTCTCATTCCTGTCCCCTGTGGACACATCTTCCCCCTGGGGTGGAACAGAGCAGGGACATGAGTCAGAGGCAGCACCAAGGACACCAGGAGGGCTGGGGCTGGAGCTGAGACCGAATCCCCAAGCCTCAGCGACTTGTGGCAAGAGGTGGGACGGGAGTGCCCTCAGCAGAATAAAGGTTCTGGCTTCACGAGTAGAATTGGCAGTGGGCGATGGTTACATGTGTTACTATCTCAGGGAAGTTTGTAGCACAGTATTGACAGCTCCCCCTGTATTAACTGCATCATCCCTGTGATTGTTATCAAAACATCCCATTCTGGGGATGAGAACACAGAGTCTCCCTGGGGTGGGAGGGATCAGGTTAGTCAGGCCAACATGGACACCTGAGGATGGAGTTAAAAGAGGAAAATCTGTAGAAAAATGCAGAAACAAAGTTGACTTAACATTAAGTGGGGGCTTCCCTGGTGGCGCAGTGGTTAAGCATCTGCCTGCCAACGCAGGGGACACGGGTTCGAGCCCTGGTCCGGGAAGATCCCACATGCCACAGATCAGCTAAGCCCGTGCGCCACAGCTACTGAGCCTGTGTTCTAGAGCCCGCGAGCACTGCAACGAAGAGTAGCCCTTGCTCTCTGCAACTACAGAAAGCCCGTGCGCAGCAACGAAGACCCACCACAGCCAAAAATAAATAAATTAAGATTAAAAAATGAAGTGGAATCCTATGAAAGTCTCTTTCTGAGATTCCCACGTACATGTGGATAGTGACTTTGCGTCTGGACTGGGCAGGGCCTGGGCCGTGAGGGCTGGCGGGAGAGGAGATGGGGGCCTAGATTCCTCTGGGAGCAGGACGCCAGGAGGGACCCAGGGGAGGGGCAGGGCGGCTCTGGGGCTTCCTGGGTGTGCAGTTTCCTCCTCGCTGGCACTCACCCTGAGCCTGCCCTGGGCTCTGTTGCTGGTGTGGGGCTCCTGCCCCTCCTGCAGGGAGACGGAGCAGGGGGCGCCATGGACCGGCTCCTGTGCCATCTCCTGTGTGGAGCCCTGTGAACACAGTGCCCAGCAGCCAGGCAGGAAGCCTCAGAGCCCTGCCTGCCGCCTGTGCTGCCCCTCAGACCCACCAGCCATGTCCACTGCAGACACACGCACACCACTCTCTGCACAGACCTCCTCCAAGGAGGGAAAAAAGATGATAACCTGAGGTCCTTGGATCCACGTTGGCACAGATAAGAGGCACCTCAGGAATCCTCTCTCACCCTTGTGCTTGAGTGTGATCATGACAGGACCACCAGCTGACCAAGTTCCCATCCACCCGTTCCTGCCCAGAGGGGAAACCTCCCCTCAAGTCCCCCTTCCCCCCACATGGAGATGCGGGCTGCCCAGGGAGGGTTCCCAGACGCGGCCGGGCCTGGATTGGCCTGCTCTAGGCCACCTCGTGTTCCCTTAGGGACCTCCTGGTAAAGAACCAGAGTCGTCCAGGTTAAGTATTGAACCGCCTAACGAACCTGAGAAACCTCGCACTCAGGGGTTTCCCGAAGCAGAAGCCCTGGGAAGTCAGGACACAGCAGGAGAACATCCGTCTCTGTGAAGCGTCTCCAGCCAAGTGAGCCGGCTGTGGGGCTGTCGTTAGAACGTGTGTGCCTGGCTCCCGGGGCTCAGAGTTCTGTTGGGGTCTGTTGCCAAGGAGGTGACTTCACTTTCTGGGGGCCCCTTACTTGAATCCCCTCCTCAGACAACACCGCTACACACAGCCCTCTGGGCTGCCGACGGCTCACCCCTTCTCCACGCAACCCCATATCTCACACCGTCACACCTCACAGCCCTGCCCACCGCTCCCGGGGAGGGTCTGTGCACAGCTTTGAGGAGGCAGACCTGGGCTCCAGACTCAATTCCCCATTTTACCTGTTCTCCATCCTGGATAAGTCACTGTGTCTCTCAAGGCCTGTCTCCCCACCTGCACAGTAGGAATTATTCTAGCATGTATTTTGAGGGATGTCCTCAGGCATAGTTGGGATAAGATCTAAAAAGTGTGGGAGTCGTGTCACATGTAGGTCCTGCATCCAACCCCT
Source organism: Lipotes vexillifer (assembly GCF_000442215.2). Taxonomy (NCBI): domain Eukaryota; kingdom Metazoa; phylum Chordata; class Mammalia; order Artiodactyla; family Lipotidae; genus Lipotes; species Lipotes vexillifer. Next base: position 1,207,722 of record NW_006795271.1, on the reverse strand, counting down.
TTTTCCTTCCTCGCATTACCTCCATGTCTGTTTGTCTTCTGATCCCATTCTGTAGTCCTTATTTAATGTCACTGTGCACATGTATGTGTTTGTGAGTGTTTGTGTGTGTGTATGATGCCAGTGCTCACTCTGGGAGGCCAGAAGAAAACCACCCCCATAGGGAGGGATGGGCAAGAGCTTCCTAAGATCTTAGAGCTTCTAATTTCCAAAGCAAATCTGATGAGAAGTGTTCCAGCCTTGACCCAGGAGGTTAGGACACAGTGACACAAGCTATACAGGTAGCAGGAGCTGGGATGACAGACTCACACAGTCTGGCTCCACTGTCCACACTCACAACCACTGTGCTGGCCGCAGTGAGACCGCTGCCTTCACGGGGCTCACAGCCTGACAAGCTCGGCTTCTCTGGCTGGACTCACAGTGGCCCAGGGACAGACTGGCAGATGACGGGCTGCCATCAGCACACAGACGGGACAGTCTCATTTGCTTCTGCCTTTATGTTCCTGTCCTTAAATGCCTCTCCTCAATACTGAGGCTGGCTGGAACATTTTATACAGGCCCAACCCCAGTATAAACAGAGTCAACTTTACCAGGAACAAGATGATGTTTAATCAGCTGGGGTAAGAGTATCCTCATCCTCACTTGAAATCTCCTGGTAAGCAGTTTCTCCCAGTGACTTCATTGGAAAGTAGATCAGAGTTGATCTAACCTCAGAAGTGTCTAACCATTTTTGTTTTTTTTTTTTTCTTTTCAGTACGCGGGCCTCTCACTGCTGTGGCCTCTCCCGTTGCGGAGCACAGGCTCCGGACGCGCAGGCTCAGCGGCCACGGCTCACGGGCCCAGCACAGGCTCCGGACGCGCAGGCTCAGCGGCCACGGCTCACGGGCCCAGCCGCTCCGCGGCATGTGGGATCTTCCCGGACCGGGGCACGAACCCGTGTCCCCTGCATTGGCAGGCGGACTCTCAACCACTGCGCCACCAGGGAAGCCCGCTGTGGCCTCTCCCATTGCAGAGCACAGGCTCCGGACACGCAGGCTCAGCGGCCATGGCTTCCGGGCCCAGCCGCTCCGCGGCATGTGGGATCTTCCCGGACCGGGGCACGAACCCGTGTCCCCTGCATTGGCAGGCGGACTCTCAACCACTGCGCCACCAGGGAAGCCCCAGAAGTGTCTGCCTTCTGGACCTCTCTTCCCATCCCTCCCCCAACATCCATGTAGCTCCATTTCCCCACCTGCTCAAACCAGAACTTTGGGGCGCTGTCTGCTCCCTCTTTCCTCCTCATCCCCACATGCAATCAACTCGTCCCCTTCCCTGGATCCCAACTTCAAAATGCATCCCTCACCTCTCTGCATCTCCCTCCCCTCTTAGTTCAGGCCACCACGGACACTGTCCCTGATTCGTGCACTTTGCTTCTCTTTCTCACTCCCTCTGATCCAAGGGAGGGGATGTTTAAAAGACAGATCTTCTCCTGTCGCTCTGCTAACGGACAGGAACTCAGCAGCATGTTGTGGAAAAGCCCCAGTCCTTAGCCAGACCTCAAGCCCCTCGTCCTGCCAGCAGCCCACCTGGCCTGCTCCCCTCAGTCCAGCCACACTGGCCTCTGTCTGTTCTTCCAAGGGTGCCCCCTCCCCAGCCTTCCAAAGCCCCAGGCTTGGATACCACTGAGCTCTTCGTGTGGATGCCTCCTCCTTCAGGTTTTGCTGTAGGTTGCTCTGCCTGGGGCCCTCCATTCCTCCCTCAGGGCTCTTTCCATGGTCCTGGGAGTTGTCATTCTGGCCTGCTGGGCCCCAGTACTTGCCAGAGGAAATGGCAGGAGCCTGGGACCCTAGGCAACCTCAGGTGGCCAGCCCTGGGACTGCTTTAGCCACTGGTGGGTAGGTGAGCCCAGCGGGCTCTGTCATCACCTGGCGACCCGGGGAGGAAAGGTCTCGCAGTGCTCTCTGAGCCTTGCCACCTGCTTGGTTTCCCAGGTGGAATTTAGAGAAGGAGAAAGCAAGCCAGAGCCAGGGGCGGGGCTTCCAGATCCTGACCCGCCCCTCACAGGCCCCGCCCCTTTCAGTTTCCTAGGTTGGTGTCTAAAGATCAGTGGTCAGGGACACCCGGGTGCAAATCCTCACTTCCGCTGTTCCTCTATGTGCTGGTACAAGTCACCTTTTTTCTTTTATTAAACGTGCTAGGGACTATTCTAGGCCCCGGGAATACTGCAGTGAAGAAAACCTACAAAAAGCCTGCCGGCTTGCAGTTTACAGTCTACTGTGGGGTGACCGACCATCAACATGTTTACATCACGTGGATCTGGACCCTCCCATCTCTCTCCAGCTACTACCCCATCACTCCTTCTCCTTAAAGCAAACACTGTCAGATGCTTGTCTAGACTCTGCTCCCACTGCCCTGATGGAAATATCTGTCTGGGAGAAGAGCATTCTGGGTGGAGCAAACAGCAAGCGCACAGGTGTGTTCAAGGGATTCAAATAGGCCAGGGCGCTGGGATGGGTGGGGAGGGCAGAGTGGGATGAGTCCTGGGAGGAACCCGTGGTGGGACGTGTGCTTTTCCTCCAAGGGAGGGGAAGGCAGGAGGGCTCCTGGCCTGAGAGTGGCAGGACGGACACCCAATAACTGAATCTTTTTAGCTGCTGCAGCTGAGAAAAGACAGCAGGGGACAAGAGAGGAGTCACAGGACCAGGTAGGGGCTATTGTGATATCAGGAGACCAGGTCGCTGGTGGTGAGAAGAGGCTGGATTCTGGTTCTAAGTTGAAGCCGGAGCGGATAGGCTTTACTGTTTGTTTGGATGCGGGGTTTGAGGGAAACTCACAAGTTTCTGACCATCAGAAAGGTTGGAATTGTCAGGTAGGGGAAGGCTGTTGGAGAAGCACGTTCAGGGAGGGGGAGATGAAGAGCTCACCTTGGGACATGTCCAGTTAGAGCTGAATAGATGACCTCTAGTGGTGCTGCTGGTTAGATGCTGAGGATAAAAGAGACAAGAATTCACAGGAGGTCTAGGCTGGAAATCAAGGGTGGGGAGTCATGGAGAGATGGCATTTAAAGCCTTGGAACTAGATGAGACCATCCAGAGGGTGAAGGTGAAAACAGCAAAACATGTGGGTATGCTGGGATTGAGGTAGGGAGTAGACCAAGCCTGAGAAGCTAGGAGGTAAGAGGAAAACCTGGAAGTGTGAGGGCAGTAAAGCCAAGGGAAGGGAGTGTTTCATGGAGAAGGGGATGATCAGCTGTACCAAATGCTGATGGGACAAGATGAGGACTTGCGGGGGGGTTCCCTGGATTCAGCACCATGGAGGCCACGAGTGACCTTGACTGAGCAGCTGGGTGAATGGTAGGGGTGAAGCCTGATTGGAGTGGGTTCTAGATAGAACTGGAGGAGCAGTGCAGGGGAGTTTAGACGAGCCTCTGACAGTGTTTTAAAGGGAAGGAGAGGTGGGGCAGCAGCTGGAGGGAGGGAGGTGACTAGGCCTAACAGAGAGGTGAACATACTGATCCAGGACAGGGGAGAGCGGCTGGAGCGATGTCCTAGGGAGCAGAGCTTGACTTTGCAGCAGCCAGAGCACCTCATGCACAGAAACAAGAGAACAGACTGTGTGCACAGATGCAGCTGGAGGGAGGGTTGCCTGTCAAAGTCCTCTCTATCGCTTTTTGTTTTTTTAACTTGTGAAATATATTTACCGAAAAGCACATAAAACACATATATACTACTTTATGAATGATGTAGGTACCTCTGTAACCATCACCTGGGGGAAAAAAAAGACATTATTAACATCTTAAAAATATCTTCCCAGGGCTCCTGTCCAATGGGAATCTTTTCCTTCTGCCCTAGATGCATCCACCATTCTGCCTTTGCTGACGCTATTTTTTTTTTTTTTAACATCTTTATTGGGGTATAATTGCTTTACAATGGTGTGTTAGTTTCTGCTTTATAACAGAGTGAGTCAGTTATACATATATATATGTTCCCATATCTCTTCCCTCTTTGTCTCCCTCCCTCCCACCCTCCCTATCCCACCCCTCCAGACAGCCACAAAGAACCGAGCCGGTTTCCCTGTGCCATGCGGCTGCTTCCCACTGGCTATCTACCTTACGTTTGTTAGTATATATATGTCCATGTCTCTCTCTCGCCCTAACACACCTCACCCTTCCCCCTCCCCATATCCTCAAGTCTGTTCTCCAGTAGGTCTCTGTCTTTATTCCTGTTTTACCCCTAGGTTCTTCATAACATTTTTTTTTCTTAAATTCCATATATATGTGTTAGCATACGGTATTTGTCCTTCTCTTTCTGACTTACTTCACTCTGTATGACAGACTCTAGATCTATCCACCTCATTACAAATAGCTCAATTTCGTTTCTTTTTATGGCTGAGTAATATTCCATTGTATATATGTGCCACATCTTCTTTATCCATTCATCCGACGACGGGCACTTAGGTTGTTTCCATCTCCGGGCTATTGTAAATAGAGCTGCAATGAACATTTTGGTACATGACTCTTTCTGAATTCTGGTTTCCTCAGGGTATATACCTAGTAGTGGGATTGCTGGGTCATATGGTAGTTCTATTTGTAGTTTTTTAAGGAACCTCCATACTGTTCTCCATAGTGGCTGAACCAATTCACATTCCCACCAGCAGTGCAAGAGTGTTCCCTTTTCTCCACACCCTCTCCAGCATTTATTGTTTCTAGATTTTTTGATGATGGCCATTCTGACTGGTGTGAGATGATATCTCATTGTAGTTTTGATTTGCATTTCTCTAATGATTAATGATGTTGAGCATTCTTTCATGTGTTTGTTGGCAGTCTGTATATCTTCTTTGGAGAAATGTCTATTTAGGTCTTCTGCCCATTTTTGGATTGGGTTGTTTATTTTTTTGTTATTGAGCTGCATGAGCTGCCTGTAAATTTTAGAGATTAATCCTTTGTCAGTTGATTCATTTGCAAATATTTTCTCCCATTCTGAGGGCTGTCTTTTGGTCTTCTTTATGGTTTCCTTTGCTGTGCAAAAGCTTTGAAGTTTCATTAGGTCCCATTTGTTTATTTTTGTTTTTAATTGTGCCATCTAAATGTACTCTTGAACCATCTTGGCTGTTATTTGACTTAACTTGTTTTTTTTTTTAAGTTAAGTTTTTTAAGTTAATTTTTATTTTTGCCAGCTTTCTTGAGGTATGATTGATGAATAAAATGTAAGATATTTAAAGTGTACAGTGTGGGGACTTCACTAGTGATGCAGTGAGTAAGAATCTGCCTGCCAATGCAGGGGCCACGGGTTCAAGCCCTGGTCTTGGAAGATCTCACATGCTGCAGAGCAACTAAGCCTGTGAGCAACAACTACTGAGCCCGTGTGCCACAACTACCGAAGCCAGCCCACCTAGAGCTCGTGCTCCACAACAAGAGAAGCCACCGCGATGAGAAGCCCGCGCACCGCAACGAAGAGTAGCCCCTGCTCGCCGCAACTAGAGAAAGCCTGGGTGCAGCAACAAAGACCCAATGCAGCCAAAAATAAATAAATAAAATTTAAAAAAAGTGTACAGTGTGATATTTGATATGAGTATACATAGTGAAATAATTCTCCTCATTTTAATTAATATATCCATTACCTCACATATTTATTTTTTTTTCCTTTGGGTAAGAACATATAAGTTCTACCTTCTTAGCAAACTTTAATTATATAATGCAGTGCTATCACCTATAGTCACCATGTTATACATTAGATCCTGAGGCCTTATTCATCTTATAACTGAATGTTTGTACCCTTTTACCAACTTCTCCCTATTTCTACTACCCAAGCCTCTGGAAACCACTGTTCAAATCTTTCATCTTTTTTTTTTTTTTAATTGGGTTGCTATTTTAGTTCTTTATTGCTGCATAAAAAACACCCTAAAACTTAGTGGCTTAATATCAACAATAATGTACTTTGCTCATGAATCTTCAGTATGAGCAGGGCTTGGCCTCAGCTGGGGTGAGTTAAGGCTGGGGTTTGGACTTCCTGGAGAAGGGCTTCCTCACAGCATGGTGGTCTCAGTGTTGTTAGACTTCTTACATAGCAGCTGGTTTCCCCCAGTGCAAGCACTGCAAGACATCCGGGTGGGAGGTGCGAGGCTTCTTCTGATCTAGTCTTGCACGTCCCAGATGTGTTCTATTAATCAAGCAAGTCACTAAGTCCAGCCTGATTCAAGGAAAGGGAAATTAGATGCCACCTTTCAATGTGAGGAATAGCAAGGAATTTTTATCTCCTGCAGTTGCATAGTTTTTTCTTACTGATTTACAGAAATTCTTCATATATTCTGTATTTGCTCAATGTTGTTATATGTTTTGGAATGATCTCTTCCATCATGGCTTTCTTTTCACTTTCTTTATGTCTTGTCCTCCTCTGTGGCTAATGCTTTTTGAATCTTGTTTAAGAAGTTTTTCTCTCCTTCAGGGTCATGAAAATAGTCTCTTAAAAACTTTCCAACTTTTATCTTCTAAAAGCTTTCTAAATTTGACTTCTTCATTTGGGTCTTTAATCCACCCTTAATTTACTTTAGTATGTGGTGAAGAAGTCTTTTTCCCATGTAGATAAAATTTAAGTACCACTTATTAAGAAGAATGTCATTTTCCCACTGCCCTGCTGTGCCACTTCTGCTAGATAGCAACTGTTTGTGTATGTAAATATCTTTTCTAGTTGTCTGAATGCTTCCTTGATATCTACTTTGGCAAGATGTTTCAAGCCCATCTTGTACATTGCCTGCCCAAGACTAGAATCAGCTATTTCTTCAGGAAGGCTTGGTTTCCTTTATTAAAGACTACAGTTGGGATGTTAGGAATCCTCCTTGCTACTGAGTTGATCACTGTCTCTAGTTCTTTTCTGTGGGAAGAGCTAGAAATTACATATATGGTAGAATACTCTGGGAGTTTATATTGATACATCCAACTCATACAGAGAACTGTATAGCTTTTACTCAATTTCTTCTGTTACATCTGTATCTCCTTTCCTCCACACCGGCAATTCTGGTTCTCTAATTGAACTCGAATATCTAATTAGCCACTTGTTTCATCTCAGTTTATGCACACTGATTCAGAATAACAATATCCATAATACCACATAGGCGATGGAAACTGGAGATGATACAAATAAATGGAAAGATAGTTCATCCTCATGGATGGGAAGAATTAATATTGTTAATATCTCCATACTACCCAAAGGAAACTACAGGAGTCAGTACAATTCCTATCAGAATTCCAATGCATTTTTCATAGGAAAAAGGAACAACAATCCTCAAATTTGTGTAGAAACAAAAAAGACCCTGAATAGCCTAAGCAATCTTGAGAAAGAAGAAAAAAAGCTGTAGGCATCACACTCCCTACTTTCAAATTCTATTACAAAGCTCTAGTAATCAAAGCAGTATGGTATTGGCATAAAAACAGACACACAGGTCAGAGCAAGAGAATAGAGAGCCTGGAAATAAACCCACACATTTATGGTTAAGTAATTTACAACAAACAAGCTGAGAATATACAACAGGGGAAAGGATAGTCTCTGCAATCAATGCTGCTGGGAAAAGTGGACAGCTGCATGCAAAAGAATCAAACTGGACCACTATCTTACATTGTACACAAAAATGAATTCAAAATGGATTAGAGTCTGAAACCATAAAACTCCGAGAAAAAAAACAGGAAGTAAGCTCCTTAACATCAGTCTTGGCAATGATTTTTTGGATCTGACACCAAAAGCAAAAGAAATGAAAGCAGGGACTTCCCTGGTGGCACAGTGGATAAGACTCTGCATTCCCAGTGCGGGGGTCCGGGTTCGACCCCTGGTTAGGGAACTAGATCCTGCATGCATGCCGCAACTGAGAGTTCACATGCCGCAACTAACTAAGGAGCCCGCCTGCCGCAACCAAATAAGTGAATATTTAAACAATAAATACATAAAAATTTTTACAAATTTAAAAAAGAAATGAAAGCAAACATTAACAAGTGGGATTACATCAACCTAAAAAGCTTCTGCACAGCAAAGGAAACAGCAAAGGGGGAAGGGACGATAAATAAGCATTTCTTTTAAAAAGAGGAAAATAAAACCCACTTCAAAGTATTATAAAAAATTAATAAACAGAAACCTCAAAGGGAGTTGGAAAACCAGAAGGGGGAGCTCTCAAGTCCTGTGAGGACAGCAGAGCCCAACAGGAAGAAGGAAAACTCTTCTCCTGGCAAGGACTCAGCGCATGAAAAGCCATGGACTCTGTTTACTAGAGCCCTCCCAAATCCCACTCCCCCATCCCCGCAGCCCGCTGTAAAAGTGTTCTTCCCTTGCTGTCTGGGGACTTGCATGAGGCTTGCCAGGATGCAGACCCCAAATAAACCCATCTTTGCTGGAGAAGTAACTAGTAATCTATTTGTGTTAGGTCCATAGTATATATCTAGAGAGAAATATTTTTCTTCACTTGCAGTCTCAAAATTAGGATTATGTGTGCAGATATAGTTAATACATGCTTAACTCATAGTCCAAAACACAGAGTATTATTTTGAGTTATGGCAGCAGCAACGTTCATTGTTGAAGAAAGTTCTAGTGCATGTAAAAAACAGAGAAGTCAATGCAAATAAAGGTCTGTTTCAGCATTATCCCTTCAATGTACTCCACCCTTTTATACAATAAAAAAACTGTTTCTGTATTATAGACCTCGGATTAAAAAGAAAGTCAACCACATTCTTGTTTATTTATAGTTTTATTTCCTTATTTCACTATTAAACTTAGGGGATAATATCACCACAAAGTTGCAGGCATCATTTTATAGTACAGACAATAGAATTATTTTTAGAAGAAGGAATAAAAATGGCATATGACATACCTAAAATGACTACTGAGGAAGTGCTGGACACTAGGAAATAAAAACAGTTAAAATTCAGTGCCTTTGATAAAGATGGGGACACTATTTTAGATGCAACTATGATACATGCCTTTTGCTTACAAAGCAAATATATAGCCATCTCTTTGGACAGTGATTTCTACACCCTCATAAATTAGAAGGATGTGAGTATCACTGAACATTTCACAGACATTTCCCAGAAAGCTTTCTGCCAAGAAAAATCAATGTGCTGATTCACCAACTTGAAGCCTATTTTAATTATTATTCCTCGAACCTGCACCAAACTTAGAGACAGTTTCCATGTGTTTGAAAAAGTGGGGGGGGGGCATTCCTGAAAATGTTGCCTTGCCATAGCTCTAAGCACAAGCCCCAAAGAAATTTCTCTGGAGTGTTGTACGTAGGAGGCTGAAAATATCCACGTGTTACATGAGGAATGAACAGAGGATATGAAGAGAGGGCTTTGTTTAATGCTTGCAGAACAGTATGGATTCTCTCCTAACCTTCATGCCAAGCAAAACTACATGCAAGGATGTTTTAAGCCAAATTACAGAACTTCACCTGTACAAACAGAAGACATATGTATAGACTCTCCAGGGTCTCTCAGCATTTCCCTTACTGGGATCAAGTAGAGTTGACGAACCTGGGAAAACGTTTCCAAATTCTAGGGATAGAGTTGATTTTCTTTCCTTCCTATCCTCTTAATTATATTTACTACTTCAAATCTATTAAAATATTTCTCCTTGTGGCTTAGTAATACTTTATTAAGAAACCATCATATCAATGAACCATTTTTCCCTTAATTTACTTTCCCAGCTCAATGCCCTCTGGCTACAGTTGAAGTGTGGGGCATTGACGTACACATAATTCTGATAAATATTTGCTATATTAATTATAAGAAGTTTATTAAACATTCAACAGCATTTATTGAATGTCTACTGTTTGACAGATAATGTGCCAGCCACAGGATGAGGAAGACCTGCTTTCTATCATCAAGGAAATCACAGAACCCAGATTAAAAACAGTTTGGGGTTTGGTATGTAAATTGCAGAATGAATAAGTATTTTGGACTTCAAGAAAGAACAAAAATAAAGCTTTATATTCTGAGGATAATCTTTTAAACTTAAGATAAGATTATTTGGGTGAGGGAAGTGTTATTAATACTTCTTTGCAACTGAGAGTATGGCCTCCTTTTCTATTTCCCGTTCGTATAGAACATCTTGTGTAACTCAGATGAGAGCCGCCCTGGATCTGGGAGATTATTTGGGGAGTTCCCAGCCCAGGCCAAGAACTGTAGGGTCTGAACTCTGTGCTGAGTCTTCCTGGTTCTACCAGAGTGACCACAGTCCTAACATTGTGCTAAAGTGCTTGGGTGTCCGCTTCCACATGTCCGAGTGCACTGTCTATCTCTGTGTGTGAAGCTGTGAATGTAACGTGTGTCCAGTTAACAGCAAGTCTAACCCTTGTCCATCTTGGAGCCTGGTGACAAAAGATTATGCAGTTCCAAACTTATGTTGAACACAGTCACTTTGGGAACTTGTTTTTCTTTTTTCATCTATTATCTCAACACGAGCCTCCTTTCTCAGGCAGTGACACTAAAGCCAGAAAAAGAAAATGGAATATTCCTAGTTCTCAAGAGCCCTGGGCTTCTGTCCCTGGAGCCAACCTCTTAGGGCTGGAATATTTATTCTCACAGCATGAGTCTCAGTAGAGGTGGAATTCCTACAAAACAGAGGCATGAAAACACCAGGAGAGACAGCATAACCTAGGTCCGTAAAGGCAAGTAGTAAAATTGACCTGCATCCTACTATGGGGTGGCGTTTGCACTGCTGTGCCAAGTTTGTCACGCATGATATATGAGAAAAAATATGGTTTTAGAGGAGGTGGTACAAGTAGGGCTGTTAGGTTGAAGAAAGGACCAGCGTTTTGGGTGCTGTATTCTATACAGTTGCAGTCCATTTCGAGAAATACCACTGAGAAACCAAACACTCCCTACCCAGCAGCTCTACTTGTAAGGTTGTCAGGCCTTAGGTGATCATCCTGGAATAAAGTGGTATTTGAAATAAAATTCCAGGCTTACCAACAAATTGTGAGAGTTCCTTAGAGATCACTGTACTGAAATATAAGTAAATAACTCTGAGGGATACATAAAATCAGAATTTTTCAAGTGTTCTTCAGTTAGAGCATTTACATTCATTATGGTAGTTATTTACCTAACTCCCTGACTCTATTTCACTTGTTTGCTATTAGAAGGCAAATTGAGATGCTTTCATGTTGTTAATGAGTAAGAGCGTATGGGGACAACCCAGTGAGTTTAAGGGTAAATGACACGCATGGCAGAGGCCATGTAATTCCCTGGTGACAGAACTGGGCCAAAAGCTCAGGGCTCCTCATGCTAAGTTAGAGCTTCTTTGTGATACCTTTACTTGTCCTCTGAAGCTCCTGGGATGTACTGTCCAGTTTCTCAGCCATATGTCCCGATCTGGGAATAGTCTCTACTCGGATAAGTATGGGGCACCCAGAATGATCCGGGGGCTCTGCCTCTGTCTCATGTTGTCTCCATCAGGCTTCTCCACTGTGCCTGAGCCTTGGCACCCTTTTCCTTCCTGAGATTGACCTGAGGCAGCTAACTCTAGATCAGAGCTGTGCCCTCCCCCTTCTCACAAGTGATGCACAAAGAGCTCTCATCCCTCTCCAGAGCAATGCACTTGCCCATCTGCACACAGGGGGGTGGACAGAGAAAGCTGCTATGCCTTCTAGATCTTTAGCCCCTGCAGCTTCTTATGCTTATGCTTTCTTGTTTTTTTTTTTTTTTTTTTTTTTTTTTTTTAATGTGAGAGTCTAGAACTATTATATGTAAAAGAGTAAGTAGAAATGGAACTTATCTGGAGACTCAAGGCTAGATTTGAAGTCAAGGATGATTCAGGGTAATACGGTGAACTAGCAGAAAGACTACAGGTAGGTGATGGATAAAAGAGAGCAGAGCCAAAGGGAATAGGGGACCAGAAAGCTCACTTCTCTTATCCATCTGGTAGACCCTGGAGAATAGAGAATGGGATAACAGGATTGGGGGTGCGTGTGCGCACGCATGTGTGCGTGTGTGTGTGTGTGCTGGGGTGCTTTCTTCATGTGTAGTTTATTTAGGTTTGATTATTTTACTCTCAATTAAATTGGATAATCATGAAAGCTCTGCAAACCTCATTCATATGGATTGAAAACAATTTGATTCCCATCTAGGGATGATCTTATGTAAAGGCTGAATACCTTTTCTAGTGACAAGTCCTTTGAGAAATGCATGTGTAGCTATGTCTGGTTTTAAACACTTCACTACATCTTTGATTACACTTCTAAATTTTCCAAACTCAAAAGAATCTGTTTTTCTTATTTTCTTTTTCTGAAAATGACCTAAGAGCTGGACATACATTTCTATAAACAGAGTCAGTAGACAGTATTTAAAAGCAGTTTTCATTCACAAGAGATTTAAAAATAATTCGATAATTAAACCAGTAACAGAAGAGCTGACGTCTTGGACGTCTTTCTTTTCTTCCATTCTCAGCATCATAATAGGACAAGGATGAGGAGATCATAATGTTTAAGTAGAGTTGTTATTAACCTTCACAGTTCTGCTAAAGCTTACGTTTCTTCATTCCTTAAATTTAATTCTATTTTTTTTAAATACAGGAAACAGTCTTTTGAGAAGGAGGCAAGATAGGAGATTCAAAGAGAATGGGAATTACTGATGTACAGGGAGACTTGAATCAGCATTCACAAATTTATTAGTGCCAGGCCAACGTGAGTAATAAAATATAGATGCACTTGCTCACTAGACATTTCACAGGTTAATAACATAACATTCTGTAGTTTGCTATACATGTTAGAAAATAGTCTCTGTTTTTTCTTATTCTTTGGTCGAATGTGGGCCAAAAAAATAATTCTTTCAATTATGCCGATTTGCTTTTTTTGCCCTTGTCACGTGATTTCAAATACACTGGTGGAGGGTTGCTTTGGCCGGTTCCCATCAGGTTTAACTAGAACGGTATTAAACGATTATGTTGAAGTTAAAGTTGACTTTTTATTACCTAGAAAGAGTTAGGTACCTCCTGGCACCAACAGGATGACATTTTCCTCTTCTTAGCCACAAGAAAGCTCGATATACCCTAACCCATTGCTCAAGTGGACCTTAAAGAATCATTTTCAAGGGACAC
>NW_006795271.1:1156390-1194666 GCF_000442215.2 Lipotes vexillifer | reverse complement strand
CTGCTGAACACTGAAGAGCAATATTTATCAACATTAAATAGAACTCGGTGAAATATGCATAAATACATCTTCATATAAACATAACACAAAATTAAATAGTTCAGAAACACAGACACCACTGAGTACACTTCCACTGTTGTCAACATCTGCTGTAAACACCAGCTCACACTGAACACAAAAGCAGCTTCTACCCTGGCTCCGGGTTCACACCACGGATACCCTGTACAGAGGGAAGATTTCTCCTCAGCCCCCCGCCCTCCCGCCCCTCCCACTCCCCACACAGCCCACAAAAGGAAAAAAAAAGAACCCTGACACCTACAGCAGCAACACAGACGACGGTTACAGCAGCAGCCCTCCCCTCCCCCAAATAGAACAGTTAGCGTTTGGGCCAATTCAGAAGAGAATACAAAATCACTTTTTAGAAATGTACTAAGGAAATCAATTTGAAGCAATACTTTTCAAAGTGTAATACTTTCTTTAGAGGACTTATGACTTCACGAACCCCACCCATTCCTGGGGAAAGGTTGCGCAATGAACAGCAGAAAGCACTGGCCCCAGCTAAGTGACAAAAGGTGTAAGCCCTTTTTCATTTAAAGATGTCAAGTAGCAAGAAATCGAATCCCGTGTTTTTCTTTGCCCCTCAGAAGGTCTCTTCTGCTTTGCTCCATGTAATGCTGTGTATGCCATTCAAACGTGACACTATTACTGAGTTTCAAGCAGGTAAGATAGCAAAGGTTTTGTTTGGAAACATTCAGATTTGGACCATTAAATTCAGACATGTGGATGTGGTTCATTCTTAGAGCTCAGAGGGGCCCCCATTTGATTTAGCTCTGTTGAGGGTGTCCACAAAGGTAACAGCTTACTCAGAGTCTGGTCGAACCTTGGTGCTCATCTGACTCACCAGGCTGACCGCTCCACACAGACCTGCCCAGAGGGCCTGGCTGTTCTCTGCTGCATAGTCTCCGGGAAAACAGCCCTGGTCTCCAAAACACTACACGGGGTTTAAGTTCACTTTTACGTTGTGTTAGGATCCTAGAGAAACGTCAGTCACCAAAGTACTGAAAGAATATATTGCCGGAATAATTTGCCAGTTCAGTGATTCCCATTATATTATATACACTGTGTGTGTGCGCGTGGAATTCACACACATACACACACACACACACACATATATATATACATATATACTTATGCATATTTTATTTGTACGAAACTTGAACTGCACAAAACAGTACTTTGCAAGAATCAAGAATCAAGTCCACAAATAGAGTTCAACGACACACCAATGAGAAGACGGGGAGCTCTACAGGGACGAGAAGGTGAGGCTTTGCAACGTACGAAAGAATTTCAGAACCACGGATTCACTAGCCTGATGTGTTCCACGTGGGATCTGGATCAACACTTTGGGGACCCTTGGAGAGAACAGGGCAACTGGGCCAGCTAGTTATCCTCACCGAGATTCCAGAGCTAATGGGAATGAAAAGGCCCAGGCAGACCAATTTGGGTATATAATTGCTATGAAACAATTATTTCTTTCTCTTTAAGAAAAAACAAAGTCTATTTCAGAATAAATTTCTTCATATTCAGTAATATGCTTATTTATTTATTTTTGGCTGAATTGGTATTTGACTTTTGATATGAAAATGGATTTATTTAATGGATCAGTAAACAGGCAGCTTCTTTCACATCTGGGTGATAAAGACATTTTTTATCAGCGCCAGAAATCACCCCCACCCTCGCCTCACTCCCTCCTAAGGTCTGTGGGTTGATGTGTGCGTTTGGTGACTGCTACTGACAACACACCTCATCCTACAAGGCCTGCTCGGGTGCCCGTCTGTGGAAAATGACTGACTGTCTTTGCTGGTACTGCTGCTTGCGTCTCTTCCTTTTGTCACACTGGCACAACAGCAGCATCTTGAAAGTGGTTCTGAATGTTTTGTTGCACAGGGCATAGCACACGGGGTTCACGGTGCTGTTGATGTAGCACAGCCAATAGCCCAGATTCCAATAGGTTTTGGGGATGCAGCTGTCACAAAAGGTGTTCACCAGAACCATAATATTGTAGGGGGTCCAGGTGATAATGAAGGCAAGCAGGATGGCGCTGAGGGTCTGGGCCGCCTTCTTTTCCTTGATGAGGGACATCCGTTTCCGCTTAGTGATCTGGCTTCTGGTCTTCAGAGCAAACCTCTTGGCCAGAGTAGCTTCCTTAAAGGACAGAGGCAGAGTGGCTGTGCTCTTGCCCACTGAGGAGTTGACATCAGAGGCCTTGGCCGTGTCCACGGCTGACTCCAACTGGATGGGAAGCTTGGAGAAGCTTTTCTGAAAACTGCCTCCGTCGTCCATGCTCTTTTGGGCCTGCAGTTTGCTGGCTTTCGTCTCTAAGTCCACTGCCCCCAGCTCCTCCTCCGGCACCTGCAGGTTGTCTGACGAGGGTAACTTGGTGGAGCTGAGGATGGTGCTGTGACCCGGAAGCTTGAGCACGATGGAGTAGATGGCTCTTGTCTCCGAGCCCATGTCCTCCTCATCGGAGGAAGCAGAATTTTCCAGGGAGGCAGCAGCGTCGTTGTTATTCCAGCTGTCGCTGCTGCTGTGGTCTTGGTCAATCTGCTCGGCACTGGGCTTCCAGCTCTTGGTTGTGAACCAGAAGTGGCAGCGTCCGTACTTCCTCCTGGCTGAGTGTTTCATGCTTTGCTGTTGAAGCTCATAGCTGCTGCAGCTTCGAGAACTACCTGTGGGATGGACAAAGTTCTCTGCCTCTGCCTCTGTCCCAGAGGCCTGCAGCCCAGCAAGCTCTTTGGTACGTTTTTCAGTTTCCTTATAGATCCTCCAGTATAAAATAGTCATGATGGTGACAGGCATATAAAAGGCAGCGATGGCCGTGCCGAAGGTGATGGTGGGCTCACTGAGGAACTGGATGAAACACTCCCCTGGAGGCACAGTTCTCTTCCCAACGAAGTATTGCCAGAACAAGATAGCAGGAGCCCAAAGGATGAAGGAGATGACCCAAGCCAGACCTATCATCACACCAGCTCGCTTTGTTGTTCGTTTGGCTCGGTACGTGAGCGGCCTCGTGATGGAAAAGTACCTGTCAAAGCTAATGACCAGAAGATTCATGACGGAGGCATTGCTAGCCACGTAGTCAATGGAAAGCCAGAGGTCACAGGCCAAGTTTCCTAAAGCCCATCGGTTCATGATGATGTAGGTAGTAAACAGATTCATTGAAATGACCCCAATAATCAGGTCGGCACAGGCCAGACTTAAGAGGAAATAGTTGTTGACGGTCTTCAGTTGCTTGTTGACCTTGAATGCCACTATCACCAGGATGTTGCCGATGATGGTCACCAGGGCCAGGATGCCCGTTAAGAATGCAATGAAGACCACCTGCCAGATGGTATGACCTCCCAGAGGGTCACTGGTGGTGCCATTTGGAGAGGAGGAATTCCCAGCTGCCCGAGAAATGTTGTAGCTGCCAAAATGAGTAACCGTTACTGGGGGCAGCCCTGCGTCGGAAGGGCCGTGAATCCAGGAAGAGCTGATGTTCGGATACAAAGGTGAGGTTGTATTGTTATTGTGCAAGGTCATGGTGACTCTCTGACATAGTCTGGGGAGAAAAGAGAAAAGATGGAGTCAGGACCATTTCTGCCTTCATTTGAGTTGTTCTTTGCATTGCATCCTTTAAAAGTAGCATTCCTCCTATTATTGGATAAGAGGACCTATATTATAGGCGAACCTGGGAGAGTCCAGCACATCAGTTCATCCCCTTATTTTAAAGCTGAGGAGTTGTCAACTTTATTTCGATAAAAATAGATAATTTAAATAAAGGTGAACAGCACAGGGCAGGCAGAGATCGATTTGTTCAAGGTAGGTGGCACGATTAGCTGGTGACATGCACTGAACATTGTGCTTTTTCTCCACAATTTCCACCTTGCTAAATACAGACCACATATACTTCCGCATGATGCTGTCATCAAACAAGATCTTCCTTCCTTCTCTTTCTTTGAAAAGTAGGGGAAAAATAGTAGCTGCATATATGGTACTCATCCAGCATAGCTTTATCATCACACTACGTGAGAAATTGATCTTATTCATTTGCATTTTATCCACCTGGGCATTTACCTAACCAAGGCTTCAAACATAAGCAACTTTAAGGCAATTCCAGCCATGTAAGCCTCACTGGAATAAGCAACAGCAACCTGCAGCAAGGGGGGAAATACGCATAAATCACTTTCCATTATATTATCTCTTTAACACACAGTTAGAAAAAGTAATGTATTGGGCTTCCCTGGTGGCGCAGTGGTTGAGAGTCCGCCTGCCGACGCAGGAGACACGGGTTCGTGCCCTGGTCTGGGAAGATCCCACATGCCGTGGAGCGGCTGGGCCCGTGAGCCATGGCCGCTGAGCCTGTGCGTCCGGAGCCTGTGCTCCGCAACGGGAGAGGCCACGTACCGCAAAACAAAAACAAAAACAAACAAACAAAAGTAATGTATTGGTTCCTTGTAATGGCTGGGAACAGTATACGAGGCAGCTATCTTTTGCTTGATAATATGCAGAACCTTGACCAGACTGTTCTGAACTGACCGAACCAGTTTTGAATATTTCTAGTATTTAGATATGTTATTTCTAGCTATGAAAAAGCATGTTAGCACCAACACATCTGCATATAAATAGTTGCAAAACTGCAATTCGTTCTTTTTTTAATTTAATTTTTAATTTTATATAGCAGTATAGTTGATTTACAATCTTGCGTTAGTTTCAGGTGTACAGCAAAGTGATTCAGTTGCACATACACATATATTCATTCTTTTTCAGATTCTTTTCCCATAGAGGTTATTACAGAGTATTGAGCAGAGTTCCCTGTGCTCTACAGTAGGTCCTTACTAGTTATCTATTTTATACATAGTGGTGTGTATATGTCAGTCCCAGTCTCCTAACTTATCCCCCATCCCGCTCCCCGCCACCTTTCCCCTTTGGTAACCATAACTTTGTTTTCGAAGTCTGTGAGTCTGTTTCTGTTTAGTAAGTAAGTTCATTTGCATCACTTCTTTTCTTTGGCAATTAGTTCTTTCAAACACGTGTCACTAAAATAAATAAATAACCAAGAATTGTTACAACGAATGCATCTCTAGTAAGACCCTCTCTGCTCTCACGGAAAGCCTTGGTTGAGACCAGCTCCAACCTCTCAGAACCTCCAGAGTTTTACTTCCAGGATGCAACTGACTCGGGGATTCTCACACCACCAATCTCTGTGGACTTTATTCAGTAAATCATTCCTCAACGAGTGTCATTCTAAGAATTCAACGTTTGAGAATCACAGCAAAAATCTATTGAGAACACTTCTGCTGTGTTTTGGCTCTTGGTTAAAATGTTCAGCTGTAAATTCTTACAGTGCAAATCTGTGTACACATGCACATGCTTAAGAGTCTTAAATCAAGCCTTTAGGTATTGCAGGTCAGGGTATCTCTCAAAGGAGTATAGTCAGATTCACACACTGCCTTTTGGAAAGAGCTTAGGGTGTAGCAGGGAGATTCTGGAGTCCCAAAGGCATAGGTTCAAATCTTGGTTCAACCACTTCCTGAGGGTGAGATCTTGGGTATTATTTAACCTCTTTGAGTCCCAGTTTCCTCACTGAAAAATGGGAATGAAACATTCTGTATAATGGAATAAATTCAACCCAGAATTCAATAGTAAGTGGTGAAAGAAACTTTGTCTCTCATCAAAATGTTTTAATACATGTAAAGTACTTAGACCAGAGTCTGCAGGTAGTACATGCTACATAAGTGTAGTGTCTGCTGTTTTATTATTATTATTTTTTTGCTGAACATTGAACTCACTTTGCTTTGGTGGCCAAGATGCTCAGAGGTCAATTTAGCACAATTATAAATGACAGAAGAGAATATTTCTTAGACATTTCCTACGTGGTACACATTTTGTAAACCATCATATGCACTGTCTCATTTAATCTTTAAAATAACATCATTTTAACAGGAAATCGAGATCCAGAGAGTTAAGTAATTTGTCCAAAGATTCAAGCTAACAAGTGAAGATAAAGGGGCAGAGATTCACAACCAGATAATCTGAGCCTACTGCCTCCTTGTTTAACTGTGGTATTACTCTGTCTCACCACCAGGTCATCCATACAACTAGTCCCTCCTAACGGGTTATAACTCATTATACACCTCTTTAAAGTATAATTGAAGAATATTGAAAGGTGTGTATATGCAGTATATATGTACCGTGTGTGTGTACATACATTCATGGTTGGACATATGAAGGCACACAGTTTTCTACTAGGAGGTCTAGGATCCCGCTCCAATGTCCTCTACTACATATGGTCAGATAAGGATTACTTTTTTGCATTTTCACCCTCATTCTTGCATTTCTCTTTATCCTGCACTATACCCTAGCTAAGTTTTTATATACAGACAGTCTCCAGCTTAATGATGTTTAGACTTGATTTTTCAACTTTACGATGACACAAAAGTGACATGCATTCCAGTGGAAACCATACTTTGAATTTTGATCTCTTCTCCAGGTGAGTGATACAAGTTACAACAGTCTCTCGTGATGCTGGGCAGTGGCAGAGAGCCGCAGCTCTCAATCAGCCACACGATCACGAGGGTAAACAACCGATACACTTACAACCATTCTGTACCCAGACCACCATTCCGGTTTTCACTTTCAGTACAGTATTCAGTAAGTAACAGGAGCTATTCAACACTTCGTTATAAAATAGGCTTTGGGTGAGATGTTTTTACCCAACTGTAGGCTAATGTGAGTGTCCTGAGCATGTTTAAGGCAGGGTAGGCTCAGCTACGATGTTCGGTAGGTTTAGGTATATTAAATGTATTTTCAACTTACAACATTTTCAGCTTACAATGGGTTTATCAGGAGCAACCCTATCATAAGTCAAGGAAGGTTTGTGCTCTCTGAACAGCTTTTATCTTCCCACCACCTTTCACTCCAAAGCTTCCTGGACGCAGCAGCTAAGTCTCCTTGTCCACTGATTGGCTTGGGTTAGGGCCCATTTTACATTCCTCGCTTCCTCCAACTCCCTCCCCACCCCAGTCACTGGTGTGCTCTGAATCTCACGTAACCTTCTCTAGCACCTTTTAAGACACTTAAAATATTTTCTAGGTCTCTGCTTTCATGTCATATGGAATTGATCACGTTCTATAGACCTATTTTTATCACTTATGCCATGCTGATTTTATTATAAATAAATACAATGGCTAATAATCCCACAGCTTTATATTTGTGCTGATAATACATCAGTCTTCTTTCATCTTTCTTTTTTTTTCTTTTTATCAATGCCATGCAGTGGATGGCTGTTATTTGTCTCTCCTTCAGCCATTCTTTTGGAAATGGCCTGTCATCTACAGTATGTATTTCTGGATGGGCATCAATCACATGGTCTGCCTCCTCTGCTTCAGTAATGGGCCTGAAGAACATGCAAAGAGGAGCAGTAAGGGCTTCCCTGGTGGCGCAGTGGTTGAGAGTCCGCCTGCCGATGCAGGGGACACAGGTTCGTGCCCCGGTCCGGGAAGATCCCACATGCCATGGAGCGGCTGGGCGCGTGAGCCATGGCTGCTGAGTCTGTGCGTCCGGAGCCTGTGCTCCGCAATGGGAAAGGCCACAACAGTGAGAGGCCCGCGTACCGCAAAAAAAAAAAAAAAAAAAAAAAGAGGAGCAATAAGAGTAAATATGGGGAATGACATGGATGTTGGAAAGAGAGAGGGTGATCCTCTGTTCCTTGGGATTCCTGGGTGCTGGTAACTCTATTTATACCCACATGGAAAAATCTGTGAAGCAAGCAAACACAGAGGAGAGATGGGTAATTCTCTGTTCCTTGGGATGCCTGGGTGCTGGTGACTCTATTTATACCCACATGGAAAAATCTGTGTTTGCTTGCTTCAAGCAAGCAAGAGATATGGGGGAAGGAGAGAGATGGGAGGGCATGTGGGGGAATAGAGACAGTATGATCATCATGGCCTCTCAAACCTAGATCCAGCCATTCCTGAAGTCAACTCTGCCTCTTTGAACTTGCCAGTTATGTAGGCCAACCATTTCCTTTGCTGCCTGGGCTACCTGAGAAAGGTTACTGTCATCTGCACCTGAAAGGGTCCTTATTAACATAACTGTCATCAGCTATATCAGCACTTCTCACTGAACCACTACTAGCTTTAGGTCATTAAGATTGGTGCCACTGAATTCAATAAGTCAAGACTCTGCCTTCCAAGGACTTACACCTTAGATGAGATACAGGACATGGATAACATAATTTAAAAAAGCATGTAGTTTTTAAGGAAATGTCACATTGTTCACTGCAAATAACACATTATGTTTGTACAAATTAATATCAACTTATTTTGCCCAGTTGACCGATAATAGTGAAAAATATAAGTAGGAATTTTGGAAATAAGCCGGAGATAATTCTCTCTTTCAGTTCATTTCTGTGAATCGTGAGGGCAATACAAGTTATACAATATTCCAGTCCAATCATGCTTTGTTGGAATACAGAATATAAAAGAAACCAGAATTGAGGAAAGACACCTACACTTAGGACCAGCTTTCTATAATGGGTTGATTAAATACCTGTCCTGGTGTTTCTGGTGTCTAGGGGTATCTTGACTCATTATCAGAAAACCTGTGAACCACAAATTGTTAGGTGATCTTTGACCTGAAATCTTTGGCATACTTACCAGTAGCCATTGTTCTTTTTATAATTCAACACTAATTCACTATCTAATATCACTTAAAAGTTTCAGATACTGTGTGCATTAGCACTATGCCTAAAAAAACAATGTACATACTTTAATTAAAAAATAATGCTGTTGGAAAAATGGCACTGATAGACTTGCTTGATGCAGGGTTGCTACAAACTTTCAATTTGTTAAAAATGCAATTATCTGTGAAGAGCAGTAAAGCTAAGTGCAATAAAACAAGATATGTCTTTACTGGCCTAAATAGAGACCAATGTAACCAGAAATAAATCCATGTATATACAGTCAATTGGTCTTCAAATACTCTAGTAGAGACAGAGTTTTGGGATAAGGTCTTTTGAGCTGCAAACACATTAATCTTTGAGCACTAAGGGATGGTGCAGTGGCCTAAACATTAGGCAAATAAGAAAGATCTCCCTCCCCCAACCTTCACTCAGGTCCGGGTACCTGAGACATTTTCCATCACCTTATCTCTGGGCTCCATGCCACTGTGCCATATTCATCTCATAAAAAGGATCTTCCCATTCTGGAGGCTTGACAATTGATGTCTTGTTAGTACACAGTATGACATCAGAAGAACCTGATCAAAAGTTCATAAGGACTTCAACACAGAATATCTAAAAGTTCTTATTAGACATGATAGACACCCAATGCCTTTCTTCCTGTACAGCTATCCTTTCATGAGTAATATGTGACTTCCTAAGAATCAGGGGTTCTAGTTGAGACCGAGATGAAACAACGATAAACCTGGACTAAATATATTCTGTTTAAGGTGCTTTTTCTGAGAAAGGGACGTCACATCTCTGCTCCATGCTCTTTTTTTTCTCATCCTGACTCAACAGCCTATATGCTGTACAGTTAGTATATTTTGAGTCAAGGGAGTTCATGGTTAGTGCTCACTGCATTGACTTATGTTGGTGAGGAGAGCTAAGGGTAACATTGCTTTTTAATGCTCAGGAAGAAACAGGTGGTGGGAACAGAGAGGCCTGTAAGCCTGCTGACCTTAGTACTTTGTAAGTGGTCCCAGGCAGGAGTTCTAGGAATGCAGCCTGCATAAGGGCAAACGGGGTTATCACATAGGAGCAGAAGGGGGCGGGGGGGTGGCTCTAGATCCGCTCTGGGATTTACAGCAGGTTCCTGCCCAGGCTGGAAGCTGGGGGCTGTGGGGTCCCTGGGACATTCAGGGCGTTGCAACTGAAGTGGTGCAGGCCCAGCCCCCAGGCAAGGAGCTCAAAACTGAACATGATCCTGCCGGTGGGCGAGACAAGCACCTTCCAGAGCCCTCCTGGATTCTGGGAGAAGGGTCATCCTTCCATGTGGGTTAATTACAACTCTGTACATATGGGATGGTTCTTGATTTCATCTCTGAGTATATAGAGATTTCCAGACTGTTTTCACTTCATTCCATCTAGGAGCACAAACAGAATTGATTCACTTAGTTTTTCAAAATGTAAGTCAGGAGCCAATTAGTGGGCCAGCATGAGAATAAAAAAGAAAAGGAAATAAACAGAATTGAATGGGACACAGCAGAACACGAACCACATAATGATAACAGTACTGTTTCATAAAAGTTCTGATTAGCGCATGTGCACACACACACCCACACATTCAATATATAGTCATGATGTAAAGTGTATTTTGTACTGTGGGTCACATTCAACAATATTTGAAAACCACTGCAGTTGATAGTTTGACATCTTTTTAAAATTTAAAAGGAGAAAGTGAAGGAGAAAATATGAAAGAACAATTTGAGAGTACTAAGTTCAGAGGAAAGCGAAGGACACTCATGAGAAATTAACTCCCTTCCCCCTACTTATGGAATAAAATTTTTCTGGGATTATAAATCTGTAAAATATATAGATAACTTAAAAAAAATGTTTAAATGTCTGACGTGAAAATACATGTGAAAGTTCTTAGAGAGTCCTAAAAGGCCAATATAAACCTGAAACCTTTGTCTAAATGAATTCTACCTCTATTATTATTATTATTTTAATCATGAAGGCTCAGGGAAAAAAAGGAAA
Source organism: Lipotes vexillifer (assembly GCF_000442215.2). Lineage (NCBI taxonomy): Eukaryota > Metazoa > Chordata > Mammalia > Artiodactyla > Lipotidae > Lipotes > Lipotes vexillifer. The sequence goes on along the minus strand of NW_006795271.1, from coordinate 1,183,925 downwards.
AATTTCTTGCAATTCACAATCATATGCTTTTTTCTAAGACCAATTATTTAGTGCTTCTTCCATATTCGAAATCTGGTATGCATCATGTTGCGGGGATTTTTTCGGGTCTCTCTTGGACTGTGTTCTTTGCTAAGAGTGTCTCTGTTTTCTGTCATAATTCATCACAGTATTCAACAGGTAAAACGACTTTTCCTGAAACTAGCTTGGTCGGGCACAGGAAATGCCACCTCCGACCACCAGGTGGCAGAGCTGACTCGGAGAACAACCTCTCCAGCAGGCGCCAAAGCGCCGCCCGTTTCCCCAGGCTGGTGATGGGGAAACTTCAGCTTAGTTCAGTCACGCAGTCCGTGAAGGATATCAAACAGGGTCAACACACGCTCGGCAATCAAACATGTCTTTAAAGGGCATCCAACCTTTTCAGACGCGCACAGTCAGAATCAAACTTTGTGAACTCAGCTCGTGTTATTCATTTCAAGCCGCAGGGAGGACAGATGTGCCCTAATATGGTGCAGTCACTCCTGGTGCAAAACAGAACATCCCAGAAGCCAAAACTGGAACAGAATTCCATTTAAAAAGGACAAAGCTTGTCTTCAAAAAGTGGATGCATCGTGCTGCCTCCCTTGGTTGCCGCCTTTCATATGTTTTATTCAGTTTGACAACAAAAATGAAGGCTGCTTGGAAAAGCACTTGCATCAGCACTGCCTAGGCATAGCAGTTGCTACTGAAATAACACGGTTTTTTACCTTAAAAACAAAAGCTTATTTGTGGCTGTCTGGAGGGGTGGGATAGGGAGGGTGGGAGGGAGGGAGACAAAGAGGGAAGAGATATGGGAACATATGTATATGTATAACTGATTCACTCTGTTATAAAGCAGAAACTAACACACCATTGTAAAGCAATTATACCCCAATAAAGATGTTAAAAAAAAAAGCCTAAATGGGACTAATGATTATTCTGCCTCAGCACTCTCAAGCCTTTGTTATTAGAATTTTTAGAGGAATGACAAGAAATGAAAAACAGAGGTGAAGCAGTTCTTTTTAAATATCTGGGGGCTTCCCTGGTGGCGCAGTGGTTAAGAATCCGCCGGCCAATGCAGGGGACACGGGTTCGAGCCCTGGTCCGGGAAGACCCCACATGCCTCGGAGCAACTAAGCATGGGTGCTACAACTACTGAGCTTGTGCTCTAGAGCCTGTGAGCCACAGCTACTGAGCCCACGTGTTACAACTACTGGGCCCACACGCCTAGAGCCCATGCTCTGCAACAAGAGAAGCCACCGCAATGAGAAGCCTGTGCACCGCAATGAAGAGTAGCCCCCGCTCGCCGTAACTAGAGAAAGCCCACCGTAGCAACGAAGACCCAACACAGCCAAAAATAAAAATAAAAAAATTTAAAAATAAATAAATATCTGTAAACCCACTTTGCCCACAGGAGTCCATGCACTCCCCCTGCAGTCCTTTTCTGAGGGAAAAAGATGAATTCTGTTGTACTGCAAACCTTTATGACCTAAGGCACATTCAGTACGGTTTCAACATTCTGCAAATTCATTGTTATTTATTAATATTTTGAATACCGTGCTTTTGTAATGTTATTAGAGCTAACATAATTGTAGAAATAATTCTGATTGGAAATCTTTTTAATGAAAACAGTCATTTGGGCTAAATATTTCTTACATCTCCATTTACATACTGTAAGGACATCTGGGAAGAAAGTTCTTCTGGCTTGATTTTGACTTCTTGTGATTAAGTTAGAGTAGCTATGATATTTTTTAAGGTCCATATTTATCAGAGTATTTATTTTTGTATCTGGACATAGTCCATACATGTGATTTCCTTTTAAACTTCAGCCTACATGTGTCCTGCCCAATTCACACATGTACAGAAGACTGTCTGTTTGCAAAGAAAGTAGAAGTAAGCGGGAGACACGTAGAAAACAGTGTAACAAGCCCTGCCACGATGCATTTGGGTCAGAAACATACTGATTCTGCCACGTGGGCACATTATCTGAGTCCTCTGATCCTGCTTCCTCATCTATAAAATGAGGATTATCATACTTGAGGATTGGATAGAATGTGTAGAAAACACTCAGTATAGTCTGACGGGTCCATGGCAGTTTCTCAAAAATGGTAAGACTAATTGAATAATTTTCTATGACTGCTTGATTTTATAGATTGGCACTTTTCAAGGCTAACAAGAGCTGACATTTGTTGAGTATAAAACACTTGTTGGGTTGAGGTCTCAACCCAGGGTGACTCTGTCTCCATTTGGCAATGTCTGCGGACATTTCTTGTCACAATTTGGGGAGAACGTGCTACTGGCATATAGTGTGTAGATGCCAGGGATGCTGATAAACATCCTACAATGCACCAGACAAGCCCCTACAATAGAGAATTATCCAGCCCAAGCGGTCAATAGTGCTGAAGTTGAGAAACTCTACTATAAAGAAAGAGAGTAGAGATTCAGAAAATGTTGCAACATTCCATTTGCCAGGAGAATCTGGAAAATGTCCTGGCACTCACATACCTGGCATACTCTAAGTCTCTTCCAGTATCAGCTCACATTTAATTTCTCTGGAAATCACACTCTCCCCACTCCCCCTGAGGATGATTCTCACATTCATTTATTTGGCTCTTCAATCATTATTTCAGACAGTCAATGTGTCTGAGTGCTTACTGCAGGCCTTACGTGGAAGACAGAGTTCTTGCTGTCTAGGAACCACCTGGAGACACCATCAACTAAACAAAATCACTGCAATAGAAGGAGAAAGGCGAGGCTATTTTGTGAATTTGAGGAATATAACTCTAGGCTGCCATGCAGTAAAAGAACACAGCATTCCGAAGGGAGTACACAGACTATTCAAAGTCCACCACCCAGTGGTCCTGCACGCCCTGCACATCCTCCCATCCGAGCCCACAGCATTTCAACTTGTCTCCCTCACTACACCGAAGATTCCATCTTCTGCTACTCAACTCTTTCCTCCGACATCTAGCGCAATTTCCTTCCCAGAGTAGACCCAGAACGATTGTCTCCACCCCAGCATTACTGAGATTAACACTGTTATACTTTGGACAGGAGAACTCATAAGGGCTCAAAGAGATAAGCTTGGAGAAGGTAAAGGCGGCAGGAAGGAAGAAACACATTGTATTTGCAACAGGCTGGGGGCTCCAGCTGTAGGGAAGGCTGACAAACTTCTCTGGGGTTCTCCAGGCGACCTCAGATATGGTGGCATTTGGCTGGGAATGACCCAAGAAAAGAAAGAGTTCGGGGGAATACATCTTTCAGGACTAGAAGAACGTGAGAGAGGAGTCTTCCCTTGATCACCAGGCCATTGCCCAGGGGCGGCTTCAGCCTCTTCCACCTAAGAGAGAGATGGGTTCTCAAATAACCGCACGCTCTCTTTGAAAGTTCATCTGGTAGTTGTCACAATACAAACACAAGAGTTTTCTGGAAAAACAAGCATCACATAATACACAAATTTTGTAATCACTCTTTGCTGCCCTTGAATGTACTCTGGACCTCAAACCCTTAACACTTGTCACGCACCCTGATGGCACTAGGAGTCCTGCAAGGTGGTACGCTCCTAGCTCACTGTTCACCCAGCTTTGGCATCTCCGGTTAGTTATGAAAGCTCGGAAACTCTCAGTCTCCACACACACCAGAAAATTAAGAATAGTCATAGCAGTAATACCGTATGGTTGTTAAGCAGATTCAGTGAGGTAACAGGTGAAGCATCTGATACAACTGCCATCACTCAATAGATGTTTTATTAAGTGGGAGACCCCTCCTCTCCCACTTCATCCTCACACCTAGAACTGGGGTCCCTGGTGTTCCCAGTGAATCTGAGGTTCTTGATGTCTCATCGCAGAAAGAATTCAGTGAGAAACAAAATGAGAGGTAAGAAGTGGATTTTTTAAAAGAGAAACGCAATACACAGAGTGTGGGCCATCTCAGAAGGCAAGAGGCCTTGGGAGAAACACGGTATGGTTAGTTTTTATAGGCTGGGTAATTTCATAGGCTAACGAGTGGGAGGATTATTCCAATTATTTCGGGGACTGGGGGGAGATTTCCAGGAACTGGGCCACTGCCCACTTTTTGGCCTTTTCTGGTTAGCCTCAGAACTGTCATGACACTGATGGGTGTTTCATTTAGCTAATGTACTACAATGAACATATAATGAGGCTTAAGGTCCACTGGAAGTCGAATATTCCGCCATCTTGGACCTAGTTGGTTCTACCCAGTTTTTGTCATGTCTTATGGCCATGTCATTCTTTTAAAGGTTGTGCCCTGCCCCCTTCCCTCCTGTTTCAGTAGGTGGGCCTCAGGGAATTACCAAAATCTACACCCCTTTTTCCTTGTCTGACCTTAACCAATGCTGCACCTGCTTAGGCAGGTTCTCAGAGGACCCTAACCGGTTCAGTGAAGAATTGCAGGCCCTGACTCTTTCCTTGGACTCACCTGGAAGAATGTAAATATTGTCCTTTCCCACTGCTGCACCAGTGAGGAAAAGGCCCAAATTTGGGCACAGGCTACATGTTGCCCAACCACATAGAAACCCTGTGACAGCAGTACCTCTAATGGATCCCAATAGGGACTATCAACCAGGCCAGCCTGGTATCACTAGTAGGGATCACATGATCCTTTGCCTCATTGAAGGGATGAAACTATGCATAATTAAACCTGTTAACTATGATAAGGTTAAAGAGATCACCCAAGGCCAAGATGAAAATCCAGCCCTATTTCAGGCCCGATTGGTAGATGCCCTCAGAAAGTATACGAATGTAAACCCAAATACTTTCGAGGGACACACTGTATTTGCAAACCACTTCATTAGCCAATCAGCCGCTGACATCCGTTGGAAGCTTCAAAAGCTTGCCATGGGGTCCCAAACCCCTCTCAACCTTCTTATTGACATAGCCTTCAGTATTTTTAACAGTAGAGACCAGGCTGAGGAGGAAAAGAAGGAACAGCGTGACTTAAGGAGGGAATGACAGGAAGCCAGGCTTTTGGCATCCATCACGACAAGACCTAACCCACCACCTGATCACCCCAAAAGCACTCCCAGAAGACGTCTGCCAAGGAAGGGAGCCTTTCTCAGCTGTGGGAGTCCTGAACACTGGAGCAAGGAATGCACAGGAAACAGGTCCCAGCCTACACACAAAATGCCATGCCCACTCTGCAAGCAGATGGGCCACTGAGAGAGGGAATGCCCCAAGCACTGAAGGGAGTGAGGAAATTCCCCCACGCCAGTCACGACAGTGGTTGACTGATGGGACCTGGGACCTCCCAAGGCTCCTGAGGAGACTGTCATCATCACATGGGAGGAACCACGGGTGACCACTGACGTGGCAGATAAGCTTGTCCACTTTCTAGTGGACACGAGAGCCACTTACTCTGTCGTGACGTCTCATGCTAGATCCCTTGCCACTAAACCTGCTCTATCATTGGGGTCAGAGGAAAGCCAAAACTAAAATATTTCGCCATCCCTCTACCTTGCACCTGGGGAAAGACTCTTATAACTCACAAGTTTCTTGTCATGCCTGAATGCTCCAGCCCATTATTGGGGAGGAATTTTCTCTCAGCCTTGGGGGCAACTCTTATTCTCTCTGAAGACCAAAGCCAAGGAGTGTTTTTGGCTGGACTATGTATTATACAAGACACAGACAGTCCAACCCAAAATATTTCCCCAGAAATTGAAAAACTTATAGATCCGCAGGCCTGGGATCAGGGAATCCCAGGGAAGACAAAGTTCGTCACTCCTATAAAAATCACCTTAAAGGAAACTAATAACTTCCCTTCCAGGCACCAACACCCCATAAAACCAGAGGTTTGACAAGGCCTCTAACCCCTAATCTCAAATTAAATATGAGCTCTCATTAAATATGTGCTTTTGGTGTCATGCCAATCTCTCTGTAATATTCCAATCCTACCTGGTCTTCTCAGGAACCCTCAATTCTGCCATCCTTATAAAATGCAAATTTTGCAAAAGGGAGTAAAGTAATTTAGAACTAGACTTGTCAAGTATAAGTAGAAATCCTAAGTGTCTTTTCTGTAAACATTAGTAAAAAGGGTTTAGCCATCTAGACAGGTGACCTTGATTTGTTCCACCTGCCAGAAGCCCAATTTGAATCCAACCCTTTGTAATTGATGGGTTTTACGTTGTACCTGACTCAGGGCTGAAATTTTGACATGAGAACTATGAGGTCTCTCTGTTTGTTTGTGTATTCATATGTATCTATGTGTTTTTTTTTGTTTTTTTTTTTTGCGGTACGCGGGCCTCTCACTGTTGCGGCCTCTCCCGTTGCGGAGCACAGGCTCTGGACATGCAGGTTCAGCGGCCATGGCTCATGGGCCCAGCCGCTCCGCGGCATGTGGGATCTTCCCAGACCAGGGCATGAACCCGTGTCCCCTGCATCGGCAGGCAGACTCTCAACCACTGAGCCACCAGGGAAGCCCTCTAGATGTGTTTTAAATGTATGGTATTACCAAAATTAATTAGTAAAAGAGCTCTATTTAATTGACTTAATTAAGTGCTTATATAAATCTCAGAAATATAAAACTGGCCAAAATGAATTTCAGGTTCATGTCATCTGGGAAATATTCAACACTAAACTGATTTCTGGTATTAAAGGTGGCTTAAGCTTGTTGGTCTGATTAATACAGGCACGTCTTTACAGTCATCAATGTTAAGTATAGTACTTCTATTGTACCTAGGTTTACTAGAGGTCAAATAAAACCTTATTACTGTATATCTGGCAAATCTATTAGCAAGAAAAATAACTCAAAATGGGAAAAAAAAACTTTTAAGAAAAGTAGGATGTGTGTTTTCAGTAAAGAAAGTATGAGGAATAGAATTGCATTTTATTAAGTGAAAAGGAAGTAGGTCTGACTTAGAGCTGGCTATTTCTGGATGGAAAAATAAAGTGATGGATACAGAAAGTGATGAAAGGTTTGCAGAAAGTGGACCCTGAGAAAAGAGTTGTGCATTATCAGGATTTTCTAAGATTGAATTACATCTAGTCAGGTAAATGGATTTTGTTGGGAATGGGCTAGGACAAGACTGCATTTGGTTTCTCCCTCCAAAGTATTCTTGAAATGCTGCCTTTTGACAACAGATTGTGTGAGTTTCTTTGCCTTTAAGTGATTTGTACTTGCTTTTGAGATCTCTTGTAACTTTGGTTGAGAAATAAGTATTGTCTCAGTGCCCTATGATCTTATTTGACCAAGTGTTTTAAAACTTCTTGACAAACTTCCCAAATATCAAATTTTAATTAAAGTTCTTTTGATTTCCAGCTAAATTTGGGATGTTTTAGCAGGACCCTGAGGTATCCCAAAGAAAAATATTTAACTAGGATTATTTGGTATGTTAAGTTAAATGTAATCATTTGTAATTCTGGTTACTGTAATGAAGGTTCTTTATCAATAACACTGTAATCAGATGTTTAACCATGCCTTTTAAGTCTTTTGTCATTTTTAGATATTTCGTACTATGATGCTGTTACAAAAAGTATTTTATCATCAAGAAGATCCACAGGAAGGCTATGGAAACAGTTACAACAGTTCCACATCAAGAAGGTGGCTATGTGAGGATTCCAGCCCATACCGACTTAAAACAAGGAGTTGTCCTGCCCCTGGGGCACCTAGATCAGGCATACAGAGATTTTTACCCCCTGGAAGGCAGGGTCGATGCCCCTACTCAGCACTGAAGCAGTTACAGAAGATGGATTGTCGCCCCTCTGCTTCCCGTAAGAATATGGGAGTAAAATCTCTGGGGGAGGGAATGAAACAGTAGGGAAGGGGGCAGGGCACAACCTTTAAAATAATGACATAGCCATAGGACATGACAAAAACTGGTCAGAACCAGCTAGGTCCAAGATGGCAGAATATTCGACTTCCAGTGGACCTTGAGTCTCATCACATACTCCTTGTAATACATTAGCTAAATGACACACCAACCAGCGTCATGACAGTTCTGAGGCTAACCAGAAAAGGCCAAAAAGTGGGCAATGGCCCAATTCCTGGGAATCTCCACCCCTTCCCCAAAATAATTGGAATAGCCCTCCCACTCATTAGCCTATGAAATTACCCAGCCCATAAAAACTAACCACACCATGTTTCTCCCAAGGCCTCTTGCCTTCTGAGATGGCCCACACTCTGTCTGTGGAGTGTGTTTCTCTCTAAGTAAATCCACTTCTTACCTATAACTTTGTCTCTCACTGAATTCTTTCTGCAATGAGACATCAAGAACCTCAAATTCACTGGGAACACTACTACTTCCTGAAGGGGGCAAAGAGGCTCTGGCTACATTTCTGGTACGGAAGCATAAAGAGGCTTATAGGGCAGTAGGGCAGGGGAAAGACTGAAGATGGTGGAAGAGAATTGGGGTTTGGGCCCTCTGTCTGGGGCTCCTGTTCTTCTGGGTGCCACCAGAGAGGGCTTTTGTGTAGCCCAAATGGGTCCCAGCTGGTGAGGTTCCCTAACGTAGGACTTGCATAGCTCCAGGTTTTCTCTTAGGGCCATAAAAGCCTGTACATAAGGAACTTATGTCCATTTCCCCTGCCTTTTGCAAAAGATGTCTAGCTGTAGGATGGTACTCTAGTTGAGGCTCACATTTTCTGGCCAGGCCTCATTGTCCTCAAGTTTATACTGGGGCCAGACTTCATCACAAAAGAAAATGAATTTTTTTTGTTTTAAAGAATCTAGAGTGGGCTTCCCTGGTGGTGCAGTGGTTGAGAGTCCACCTGCCGATGCAGGGGACACGGGTTCGTGCCCCAGTCTGGGAAGATCCCACATGCCGCGGAGCAGCTGGGCCCGTGAGCCATGGCTGCGGAGCCTGTGCGTCCGGAGCCTGTGCTCTGCAACGGGAGAGGCCACAACAGTGAGAGCCCCGTGTACCACACACACACACAAAAAAGAATCTAGAGAAAATTTGTCCCAGTGACTCAAAATGCACCCGAGGGGTGAGTCCTTGGGGATGGTGAGTCCCATCGTTCCTTCAGGGAGAGAGTGCTCCTGTACCAGAGAGGAGCACTAGCATTAAGAGGTCCCAAAGGGGCTAAGACAGGACTGGTTCCAGGTGTCCCCATTCCCCTAGTCCTGTCGACTTTATCCACAATGTGGGTTAGCTACTTCCCCATGTGGCAGTCTTTTTGGCCCCAGCATTCTGGGCCACGTGTCCTATTCTGGCATCTGCAGTACCCGGGATAAGTGACCTTCCTGAAGGTTTCTCTGTAGATTCTATAGATTAATCCCTGTATTCTGGGATATGTTCCCCTGGAATGGACATCCTCATGGTTCTAGGACCTATTTAAGTCCCAGCCTTTTTCTCTACAAAGGTGGTAAGTTTCGGAAAATAGGCACTGGCCATCAAGGGAGATGGTTTGTGAAAAAGGAAGAAAACCTCTCTTTTCCATTTCTTTTTGTGGGCGGCACCCCTGGGGCCTTGATGCCATCCTCGCCCTCCCCTCTTCCCACATGTGCTCTGGCCAGTGGGCAGTGGGGCTGGGTGCAGGGGTGGATATGGCAGCTGAAGTGGAGGCACCGTGACTGTAGTTAGGTGGATGGAAGGCCCCATGACCCTGGAAGGACACTCCAAATCTCGTGACCCTGGGGAGGCAAGCACAGCAAATTCGGGTCATTTCCCAAGCATGTATCCCCAGGCACGGTCATGTTTGTGACCCACCAAGCTTCAGTCGCCTGCCCCGCCCTAACAGGGTGGGGTCAGGGCAGACCCTGGAGGGGCCAGCCAAACACCAGGAGGCAGGGGGTGGTGGGGTGGGGGTGGTGGAGAGGTGAAAGATGGTCCCACTACCCTGAGTCCCAACCATGTGCTTCAGGACCATCCTCCTCCTGATACCTGGGGGTCATGTGCACAGCCCGCCTACCGCGTGAGGGAGCTCCTGAAGGATCACAGCTGCTACAACCATGGCACAAACTCTAAGTAAGGCTGTATTTCATATTTTTACACAACTGGACCTGTTAACAGTTAATCAAATGGTGGATAAGGCAAACCCAGAGGGCAAAGATCCCACGGCTCGGGTCCCTGGTTGCCTGTGACGATGGCTGGAAAGTTTCCCTGATATGCCCTGCCCATATGTAACATTAGGAAGTGAAAGACCTACCAGCAAGGTTGGAGAGTACCTGGCAGATTTTTCCCCCCATTTGCGGCAGAGTAAGGCATGAGATAAGAGTGGAAAGAGTGAGGTAGGGATGCAGAGTTGAGACAAGGATAATTAGGTGTAGGTGGACCAATAATAAGCCTATGACAGTAGCTGGGGGAGGGGGCAGTGTTATGCTTTTAACTGTGAGCCTGAAATCATTGCGTGGCAATTGCCTTGAGGTGGGCGCACAGACCTAGCGTCTCTGTAGTCTGTTCCACGATCCACTTATCCTCTCACAGAGACTTCTTTTCCACACCAAGCACCCTGATGGCTTTTAACTGCTCGTCCTGCATCCACATTTTTGTGGCAATAGGTCTGAAAATGAGACAGACTATAAGAAAGAGAGGGAGAGAGAGATGGAGATGGCTGGAAGTAAGGCAGCACCTCTCAAGCGCAAGGGAGGCAAGAGGCTGTGGCTTACCGAATTCTCCTGGCTGTCTCGCCAATATGGTCCCAGTGAGTTTGATGTTCTTGATGTCTCGTTGCGGAAAGAATTCAGCGAGAGATATAGTGATAGGTAAGAAGTGGATTTATTTAGAGAGAAACACACTGCACAGACAGAGTGTGGGCCATCTTGGAAAGTGAGAGGCCTTGGGAGAAACATGGTGTGGTTAGTTTTTATGGGCTGGGTAATTTCAGAGGCTAATGAGTGGGAGGATTATTCCAGTTATTTTGGGGAAGGGGTGGAGATTTCCAGTAATTGGGTCACCGCCCACTTTTATGGCCTTTTGTGGTTAGCCTCAGAACTGTCATGACGCTGGTTGGTGTGTCATTTAGCTAATGTATTACAAGGAGCATGTGATGAGGCTCAAGGTCCACGGGAAGTCGAATATTCTGCCATCTTGGACCTAGTTGGTTCTAGCCGGTTTCTGTCATGTCCTAGGGCTATTTCATTATTTTGAAGGTTGTGCCCTGACTCCTTCCCTCCTGTTTCATTGGGATATGCCAAGGTGGCCATGGTGAGGTTACCACTGCACTTGCAGCCACCTGTGCCATTCCTTGTTTTTAAATGTTTGAAATATTACTTTGTGTATATATGAATTTTCATTTTACTATTAGGTTATAAACCTCTGGGGACAGTAACAAAGGCTTACTTTTTCTTTTCTTCCTCCCTTTCTTTAAGTTTCCAAGTCTTTTTTTGGTGATAAAATAAAGTGGTTTCCTCATAGGTAACATGTTTAATGTATAGATATTTGATACATATGATTAATAAATGTTCATCTTTTTTTATAAAAGCAAATTAGGCAAGAAAAAGACATAGCAATCATCGTTTCTCTCAACGACTTTAAAGTAAAAAGTCCTGAAGATCAAAATGAATTCTACTGAAGAAGCAGCAGCATTGAAGGATGGGGAGAAGGAGACAGGATACAAAATGAAAAAAACCCACCAGTCATGGGGAAAAAAAAAAAAAAACCTAGCAAGATGGCTTTAAATACTCAGCAAAGAATTTTATGCATGGCTAAGAGATTTAAAAGCATTGTGGTAAACTGACACAACATTGTAAATCAGCTATACTTCAAATTAAAAACAAGCATTGTGGGAAGGATAGGAAACTAGGTAAATGAAAACAAGACACCACAATTATATTTTGATTTCTTTTGTCCTTCCAGGGACATGCTTTCTAAGTTCTTTTTATATGACTTTGAGGACAAACATCATGATGACCTCAGGACACTGCAGGTTTTGCTCTCGGTGTTTCCTTTCTGCTGTCATGATAGCATCTGTTCTTCAGGGAGCCAGGTGCTTTTCTAAGTGATGTGCATGTGTTAACTCATTTAATCCTCATCATAATCATGTGAGGTGGAGGCTATTAGACTTTCTACTTGAAGCTAAAGAAACTGGTATAGCAAGTGGTTAAAAGACCTGCCCGGAGTCCACATACAACTAATTGTAAGACACAGGTGTGCTGGCTCCGAGTCTATTCCTAACCTCTACCCTGGTAGCGGACTTGTCATGAACAAGGAAAATTTCCAAACAATACGTAAGTGTATAAATCAGAAATTCAGTCCTCTTGCCCTTGCGTCTCATTCCCATGCCCTAGAGGTAACCACTGGCAACAGTTCACTTAGTAAATATTTGTTAGATGAATGGATATGTCCTTCCCAAACGTGTTCTTGTAATTACAAAATACATATGTGTGTTTTTAAGCACTCACTATGTGCCAGCACTATACATATGTGTGTTTTAAGCACTCACTATGTTCTCTTTGTTTACACACATTAAGTCTTTTAATCTGCCTAACAACCCTGTGAGTTAAGTCTTTTACTTAATGTCCAGATGAGAAAATGGAGGCACAGAGAGGTTAAGTGACTGAGGCAGATCATACAGCTCCTCAGTTGCAGAGTTAAGATGTGAAGCAAGGCAATCTGACCCAGAATTTTGCTCCCAAACAAACAATGGTATATTATGTTCCCTAGTTTTCTTTTTTTCACTTCACAATGTATCATGGGCATCTTTCTCATTCAGTGCAGATAAACCTATGTCACACATTCTTTAAAATGAACTCAAAAACATAGAGAGGGACTGTTGAGGATTCATCTACTGGCAGATTGTGTTCTTGACTCAAACAGAATTTTCAGGGCAGGTAAGTGCATGTTGCTGTGTTTGCTGAGGATTCTTTCTTTGACGTGAAAGAGTGAAGAGCGTGAATGCAGCCAGTACAAATCCCTACGACACTCCAAAAATGAGTCTGGCGGGTATCCAAACTAATTTTCCCCCACAAGTTCTACTGTAATTTCAGAAGGAGTTAAAGGCCAGCCTCAGTTTATCAGTGTTTAAAAGAGCTATCCATTGACTACCTAGCTCACATCACAAAATTGTGTAGAAAACCAAACAAATGAATAGATATGAAAGCACTCTGATGAAGTATAAGATGGATCAGGAGCTTAAACAACTCTTAAAACACTAAACTCCAAGGGCATTTGCAGTTTTTGATTAAAAAATAAAATGGAAATTAAATTCTTTAAATATGATATACCAGTATAAAAAAAGAGACTATTTTATTGAAAGTACTACCTATCTCTTAAAATGAAACAATGAGAACAGAAACTGTGAGAATTTAAATAAAATAATAATAAAAAGTATATTTTGGCACAGCCTGTATAATTAAATATTGGAAAACAATGATCTGTTGTTTTAAATTTCCTGAACCCAAATGGAAACTAAAACTCACATCACTATTAATTCTGGCTCCACAGGATGAAAAACAAAGAGGCCAAGGAAGAAAGTTGAGCTAGTCCAAAGAAACATTGCGAATCCTCATTGTCAAATGCAAGCGGAATGTGAATTAAAAATTAAACACTGAAAGTGTGAAATCAATAAAATGAAAAGATTTATCCAGGCAGAAAAGAAGAAATTATACTGGGGTTTATGAATAAAAACAAACAAGAAATAACTTCAGGTTCACTGTTGTGGTTTGGTGCCTGGAATTAGGAATCTGCACTTCCTCTGAGCGATATACTGGCTGCCTGGGCCTCGCCTGGGCATCTTGGCATGAGAGTACTTTGCACTGATGAGTTCAGAAGTATGTCTTATCACTTGCCCCTAAGCTTCCCGAGGTCAAGGAACTGGGCTCATACATATATACAACCCAGCCGGTGGATGATTTGGAGCCAGACACACCTGACAGCAAACTCTCCACGTACACCTAAGTTATCTGGGTAGATGACTTCACCCTCTGTGGTGAGGCTTGTGTTTATATTCCCTGGGATAATATTTGAAAAGCATATAATTCAGTGGCTGAGATATGAAGTCTCTATCTGCAGTAAATATTATTATTAGCTGTATCTTACTGTTGATTACATGCATGAAACGCTTCATAGAATTAATATACCACAATGGGGGCAGCCATAATTCAAAAAAGGAATTCTTTTAGCAATTGCCAACCCCCAGATTCAAATGATTTTATTTTATTTTTATCTTTTTAACATCTTTATTGCAGTATAATTGCTCTATAGTAATGTGTTAGTTTCTGCTGTATAACAAAGTGAATCAGCTATATGCATACGTATATCCCCTTATCTCCTCCCTCTTGTGCCTCCCTCCTATCCTCCCTACCCCACCCCTCTAGATGGTCACAAAGCACGGAGCTGATCTCCCTGTGCTATGCAGCTGCTTCCCACTAGCTATCTATTTTACGTTTGGTAGTGTATGTATGTCCATGCCACTCTCTCACTTCATCCCAGCTTACCCTTCCCCCTCCCCGTGTCCTCACATCCATTCTCTATGTCTGCGTCTTTATTCCTGTCCTGCCCTTAGGTTCTTCAGAACCACTTTTTTTTTTTAGATTCCATCTATATGCTTTAGCATATGGTATTTCTTTTTCCTCTTTCTGACTTACTTCACTCTGTATGACAGACTCTAGGTCCATCCACCTCACTACAAATAACTCAATTTCATTTCTTTTTATGGCTGAGTAATATTCCATTGTATATATGTGCCACATCTTCTTTATCAAATGATTTTAAAGTCTTCAGAATCTAAGTGATTCAGCATGGAACACAACATTCGCAGTGGAGATTGCACTGTGTGTTGCAAAGTACTGTGCATATTGCTGAACTGATATATTTCAGGGTCTACAACATGGTTTATGACACAACCAATTCTATAATAACTGATAATACCTGTCATCCATTGAGTGCTTACTATGTCCATATATATGTTCCATATATGGCATATATCGAATATGCCTTCATAAATGCCATATAATGTGCCACTCCATATAAGGTGTGGTGTGTGTGTGTGTGTGTATATATATATATATATATATATACACACACACACACACACACACACGTGTACATAATATGCCTCCATAAGTGCCACATATATATATATAATGTGCCACTCTCTGTATGGCATACATATATTAATTATAGATATTCAAAAAATATATATACATATTCATTAGGGTAAATCCTTATCATAACTCTATAAGGTGGATATTTTTAGTATTTTATGTTTGAGGAAACTGGGGCTCAGAGGAGTTAAGAACCTGCCCCAGGGACACTGGACTAGTTAAGTACCGGTGCTGGGATTACTGTGTGTATCTGACACTGAAACACACTCTCTGTTTAGCTTACCCTACAGTGGGCTCCTCTTGTAATTGGCATTAATCACGTGATTATTGTTGTGTTCATATATTGCTAGTTTAAGAATCAACACATTTGATTCTTCTTTCTCTGTGACAGATGACCCTGGAAATGGTTTGTAAGAGGGTGCAAGACTAAATAGGGTGAGGGTCTTCCAGAATTTAAAGTTATACTCTTTGATTGTCTTTTTCTTATTTTTAATTTTTATTTCATATTGGAGTCTAGTTGATTAACAATGTTGTATTAGTTTCAGGTGTACAGCAAAGTGATTCAATTATACATGTTATCTTTTTTTCAAATTCTTTTCTAATGTAGGTTATTACAGAATATTGAGCAGAGTTCCCTGTGCTATACAGTAGGTCCTTGTTGGTTATCTATTTTAAATATAGCACTGTGTGCATGTCAATCCCTAAGTCCCAATGATTGTCTTTTTCATACTTAACCTCCCTCATTATGCTTGATGTCCTCTGGAGGGCCTGTCATTTAGATTTGGTTAAATTTTTTTTTTTTTTTTTTTTTTGCGGTACACGGGCCCCACCGCCACGGCCTCTCCCGCTGCGGAGCACAGGCTCCGGACGCGCAGGCCCAGCAGCCATGGCTCATGGGCCCAGCTGCTCTGCGGCACTTGGGATCCTCCCGGAACGGGGCATGAACCCACGTCCCCTGCATCGGCAGGCGGACCCTCAACCACTGAGCCACCAGGGAAGCCCTAGAATTGGTTACATTTTTGACACAGTCTCAGCGTATCTCAGCCCAGGACTGAAGGCTGAAACACTGCCCCATGAACACCTGCTAAAGTGAATGGACTGGTTCCTGGTCACCAGCTGCCGTGGAGATGATGAACTACTGTGTTGTTCTCCATCACTGGTGTAGCCTGGTTGAACCAGCCTGCATAAGCCAAGAGTGATGGAGATGTACAGATCTTCCTCGACTTATGATGGGATTAAGCCCTGATAAACCCATTGTAAATTTAAAATATCCTAAAACAAAAATGCATTTAATACGCCTAAGCTACCAAACATCATAGTTTAGCCTAGCCTTAAAACATGCTCAGAACACTTACATTAGCCTACAGTTGGCCAAAATCATCGAACACAAAGGCTATTTTATGATAAAGTGTTGAATATCTCATGCAATTTACTGAACGTTGTACTGAAAGTGAACAACAGAATGGTTGTCTGGGTACAGAATGGTTGTAAGTGTATCAGGTGTTGACCTTTGTGATCATGTGGCTGGCTGGGAGATGCAGCTGCCACTGCCCAGCATCACAGGAGAGTATTTTGACCATATATCACTAGCCAAGGAAAAGATCAAAATTTGAAGCACGGGGCTTCCCTGGTGGCGCAGTGGTTGGGAGTCCGCCTGCCGATGAAGGGGACACGGGTTCACGCCCCGGTCGGGGAAGATCCCACGTGCCGCGGAGCGGCTAGGCAGGGGACACGGGTTCGTGTCCCGGTCCGAGAGGATCCCACATGCCGCGGAGCGGCTGGGCCCGTGAGCCATGGCCGCTGAGCCTGCGCGTCCGGAGCCTGTGCCTCACAGCGGGAGAGGCCACGACAGTGGGAGGCCCGCGTACCACAAAAAATAAAAAAAATAAAAAAAATAAAAATTTGAAGCACGGTTTCTACCATGTGTTGTTTTTCACACCATCGTAAAGTTGAAAAATCCTAAGTCGAACCATCAAAAGTCAGGGCCGGTCTGTACAGTTTATTCCTTTAGCTCTAACCCTTGTGCTCTGTTGCCTGTGCTTTGTCATGCAGTCTCTGCACCTTTTGTAAAAGAATGTTGCCTAAAGCCTGACACATACAGGAAAGCCCATTCTGGCTCTGACCTTTAAAAGTGTAACACTTTTCCATTCATATAGAGATAAAAAGTTGCAGAACAGAAAACAACAATTGCCTTGTTGGAGGTTTATAGAAACATCCTAGCTTAACCTACAAGGACAGCTGCAAGAACAAAAGATTCCTGCACCAAGAAGTTGAAACAACCAACCACACCCAGTCCCCTTTTGATATAAAAAAAGCCTGAATTTTAATTTAGAAAGATCGTTCTTTGGGAAACTAGTCCACCATCATCTTGGTCTGCTGGCTTTCCGAATAAAGTCTCTGTTCCTTGCCTCAATACCTCATGTTTCGATTTACTGTTCTGTCGTTCAGGGAGTAGTATGAGCTTGGACTCAGTAATACACTGAGGTGACCTGAGACCTCTGGGCAGGTGTCACACTCCAGAGGACGCAGCACTAAGATCACTGCCTTCTTCCTCTGGCCCTGGCACATTAGGAAACCTGGATGTGGGAAGTTACTGATGAAAATGAATTGTTTGTGGAAGCTGATTAACACACTGCTTGGTTTCTCCGTGAAGGGATGGACATGCATCAGAATAGACAGCTTTATCCAGTTTATTTTTCATTGCCATTCTTAATGACATATGAGTGTTGGTGTCAGAATGCATCTGTCTCCAGAGAAAGACACCACAATGACCATCAACACCACAACTTCAACAAGAAAACCTTTCAACTCTAAAAAGAGACTGCAAAAGAAAAGGCTTTTTATAAAATTCATATTTCAATATATTCCAACCAGGGGCAGATACAGATTTTGTGGAGACTGGAGCTTCTCTAAATCTGTTGTCCTCCTTTAACAAAATGAACACAAAATTATGACTACAAAATGCCACCACTCCTCTCTCCCTCAGGGGTCCTATGTAAGTGGTAGAACTTGAAGGTTGTGATTTATTAGATTCACAGTAAATTTTCTCCTGATTCCAATAAAAATTGAGATGATCTGGTTATGAATGAGATACTGAAAGTTTTAAAATCTCTGCACATAGCTAAGTAACTCAATATGTGCATTCATATATTTAGAGGTAATGAAAGTCTCTCCAAAAGCATCTCAACAAACGTATACAAACAGAATAGCTGGAAATCCTGATGCTGTAAGGAAGGAAATTCAACTTGCCCAGGTATAATGCATTTCAGGGAATTAGATGACTGAAGGTGTAATCAGCTTTGAAAATTGTTTGAGAACCCACAAGTTCCCACTGTACACTATCAAATGATCCCATCAATAAAGGGGAAAATAGGGAAAAAAGGAAGAGCAAATTCCCTCTGTTGGTGAGCTGGTGTCAATGCAGAGCCAGAAGTAAGGGGACACATCCCTGAACACAGGGAACATAAGGCATTGTGAGTCACATAAGCAAGTTCTTCAAGAAGGACAAAGGGACGAATCGGGACGTGCAAACATCACAGTTGGGGGATTTAGTGTTTCTGAGAATAATAAAGAATAATAAATAGGAGGTCACTTTTATAATACCACATGCCAAAGCAACATTTATGGGACAATTTTCTCCATGTATTTGGTACAATGTCATGCACAGAGGCCCAGTAAGGCTTACTGGAGCCCAGCTGGAATAAACAGCATATCTGTGACAAATGGTACTATATCCAGGTGCAGGCAGGTGTCTACTGTAGTTCCTGAAGGAATGTGAGGTTCAGCCAACTTAAAATTCTTAACTGCAGATCTGGAAATGAACGCTAATGCAATTTTCACATGATATTAGATTTGCAACTATTGTAAGAAGACCTATGGAAATCGAAGGAACTGCTCACTATTATGCAATTTATTTAAAGAAAAACTCTGACCAGATGTTAGGCTATTCAAGGCCACTGAAGACAGAAGACATACAGAAGGATTAAGTTAGAACTGTTTCCAGGAAATATTTAAATAAGATATGATAATGAGACAGAAGAGCTGGCCCTGAAAAAATGTTTCCATGGGAACGTCTATTTTCTCCTCCCTGTGATATTTTAAATTAGAATACATATCCATCAGTGTTGGAAACCCTCACTGCACATACCCAAAGGATTATCATTGGTCTTTAGCACATCTCCCTTCCTGTGGGAGACTCCTCTGCTGGCCATCCAGGGCTCAAGATCAGTTTTGGAACGCTTACAATTGCAACCCAAGACTTCCCTCTCTCACCAAAGTTTGGGTACGAGCGAAGATTCAATTCAAGGCTTAGACTCTACTTCAACAAAGGACTGAAGAGGAACCATTCTTACCCTCCTTGCTTACTTAAACAATCACTGCCACATGACTCACTCTGGCTTGAAATAACAAAACACACCTAAGGAGAAATTAGGGGAGCAGCCTATATGGTACTACATTTCTTAGCAAAACTCTTAGAAATAGTCACAAGATCATTTATAATCTAGTGAGGAAACAGAGAGAGGTTAGTTTCCATTTGACAAGATCAGAGAATGAGCAAGATGTAGGACCCACTTTAACCTGGTGCACTTGGATCAGTTAGCTATTTAGCTTAGTCGCCTTCCACTGTATTGGAATGGGCCTGCTAGGGAGCTAAAGGTTCCCTATGGGACCTTTAAGGGAAAAACCACGGCAGGTGTCATGTTTACAGAGGATTAATGGCTTAATCACTGTATGGACATAGGAAGCACCAAGCAGGTGTGCCCTTTACTTGATTAAGGCACGATGTGCTTGCTGGAGTACCCACTGCAGAAAGTTGGTACCAAAATTGTCACCAAATAAACTCATCTGCTGCTTAAAATATACTGAGGGCTATAGCACAAAAGCAACGTAGTGATATTTCTTTCAGGGTACAGAAAATGATCGCCAATAACTGTCAACAAGCCAACCAGTTTTAATTAGATGAGTATGGGCTTCACTCCTATGAATTTCCTCAACCACTGGTTCTCAGAGTGTGGTCCCTGTCACACTTTGAGCATCACATCAACCAGTTACTTGTTAGACATGCACATTTTTGGGGCCTACTCCAGATCTCCTGTATCAGAAGTTCTGGAGGTGGGGACAAGCAATCTGTGTTTTAACAAGTCTTCCAGGTATTTCTAATGCATGTTCAAGGTGGAGAACCATTGTCCTAGATGATTGCAATGTGTCTTCTATCTCACGGGTTTACAGAATCAAGACACCCTCACATACTGTGTACCATGGGGGCATTTCAGGGATATCAGTTATTTTTCAGTCCTTCTAAGGCACCTGCCTGTTACAATTTTTCCAGTGATCTCTAAAAATGTCTCTTCAGGCATTCCTCCTGGTCGCCTCGCCAACCCCAATCCTTATCAGATTCTAAACAGGCAGTTAGATTGTAAACTCTTTGACAGTAAGAAGGAATCAAGACCAGTGGCCTGATCCATGTCCTTTGTCTCTAAGACATCTGCTGTTGGGGGCTAATCATACTTTACTTGTTTTCTACCAGCCACTGAACAAGAATTCATTCTGCACCTTTCCTACAGGTTCAGCCTCCTAAGGCTTTGAAAGATACTTAACGATGTTCAAGGCATGTGTTTTTAACTCAGGGGATTATAGTCCAGCTGAAGAGAATGAAACAGAACCACTGAAGTTAAAAACAGGCTTCTGTTTTGCTGTTCCCTCCACAACGCCAAATAAAGTGATGGGCAGAACTTAAACAAAGACCTGTTGAATGACTACCTAGGAAGAGTAATATTCAAAGCTTACTGGTAAGCACCGTAGGACTGCTGGATTTAATCTGCATGCACAGGCATGCTCAGTAAAGCCAGAGTTACTAAAAGAAAAAAGATATTTCAAGATGCCTGTGATGAGCTATTTTTCTTACCCCTTATCCATTTACACAAAAGAGATGAACCAAATCAGCCTCAAAAAGCTTCATTAAGGAAACTAAGAAGCATTATTATAATCATCATGTATCAGTGTATTAGCTTGCCATGGCTGCCATAACAAATTACCCCAATTTAGGTGGCTTAAAAACAAGAGAAATTTATTCTCTCACAGTCCTAGTGGTTAGAAGTCCAACAAGGTGTTGCAGGGCTGCAGTTCCTCCAGAATCCCTTCCAGGCTTCTTCCAGCTTCTAGTGGCTCCGGGCGTCCCTTGGTTTGTGGCAGTGATCTGCCTCTATGGTCACTTTGCCAACTCCTCTTTGTCTTCTCCTCTGGATGTCTTCTATGAGGACACTTGTCATTGGATTTGGGGCCCTCATAGGTAATCAGGATGATCTTCTTACCTCAGGCCCTTAATTTCATCTCTAATGACCCTTTTTCCAAATAAGGTAACATTCATAAGTTCCACGAGGTTAGGATGTGGGCATATCTTTTGGGGGCTAAAGTTAGCATAGGATAAAGCAGGCAAATTTAGCTCTCCTCTTGAGAATAGAACTTTTATCAAACAGAGGCTGATGTTTGTGTTTGTTGATGGGGTTCTCTTTTCATATGATGAATATATTTCCTTTGGAATGCTAGCTTCATCAGTGTGCTTTTTATTTGCATTAGAAAAATTTTAAGAGGAGAGAAACACTGTCAATAATACTTCAAAAAAAAAAAGACCCCCAAATTAGAGATGTGGATAAAGGTACATACAGATGTAGGAAGTGAAGTGGTAGGAAAGCAGACACAGTAGGTAGGGGGACATTTCATCCTCAGCTGCTTTACTTACATTTCAATTTCATTTATTCATATGTTTGTAACAGGGAAGAACACATCTGACTCCATATTAGATCTGTTTCTTTTAATTTAACCTTTATGCTTTGTTGCCTGTGCTTAGTCATGCTGGCTCCATACCTTTTGTGAAAGGTCGGGATAGCCTGAAATATACAGGATAGCCCATTCTCAGGGTTCTGACCTTTAAGAGTGCATTCATATAGAAATAAAAAGTTACATAAATAACTTTTGTCTTGTTGGAGGTTTAAAGGAACATTGTGACCTGACCTACCTGCACAGCTGCAAGAACAAAGGATGTCAGACACCAAGAAGTGTGCAACAAATAATCACGCTCCTCCCTCACCTGGCCTTTAAAAAGCCTTGCTGAAATCCTTTGGGGAGTTTGGGGATTTTGGGGGACGAGCCACCCGTCTCCTTGCATGGCCCTGCAATAAACCTTTCTCTGCTCCAAACTATGATGTTTTGGTTTGTTTGGCTTTACCGTGCATTGGGCACATAAACTTGCATTCAGTAACATGCTCATATGTTCAACAAATAAGAATTCAGGGCTTCCCTGGTGGCGCAGTGGTTAAGAATCCGCCTGCCAATGCAGGAGACACAGGTTCAAGCCCTAGTCCGGGAAGATCCCACATGCCGCGGAGCAACTAAGCCTGTGCACCACAACTACTGAGCCTGTGCTCTAGAGCCCACGAGCCACAACTACCGAGCCCACGTGCCACAACTACTGAAGCCCGTGCGCCTAGAGACTGTGGTCCTCAACAAGAGAAGCCACTGCAAGAAGAAGCCCGCACACTGCAGCGAAGAGTAGCCCCCGCTCACCACAACTAGAGGAAAGCCCACGTGCAGCAACGAAGACCTAACGCAGCCAAAAATAAATTAATCAATTAAAAAAAATTCAGTGTGCATGGATTGGTTAAAAGTAATGGCTGAACACAAACCCAGAGTTAGTGTGAGTTCAAACCCTTATTCTAGTTTTGTGCCTTTAGGCAAGTTACTTAATCTCTCTGTGCCTCAGTTTCCTCATCTGTAAAACGTGGTACGAGTGCCCGAGTGTGGGGATTAAATAAATTAAGCACTTCAGGGCTTCTCTGGTGGCGAGTGGTTAAGAATCTGCCTGCCAATGCAGGGGACACGGGTTCGAGCCCTGGTCCGGGAAGATCCCACATGCCACGGAGCAACTAAGCTCGTGCGCCACGACTACTGAGCCTGCCCTCTAGAGCCCGCGAGCCACAACTACTGAGCCTGCATGCCACAACTACTGAAGCCCACGTGCCTAGAGTCTGTGCTCTGCAACAAGAGAAGCCACCGCAATGAAAATTCCGCACGCTGCAATGAAGAGTAGCCCCCGCTCACCGCAACTAGAGAAAGCCCGCGCACAGCAACAAAGACCCAACACAGCCAAAAAAATAAAAAATAAAAAAAATAAATTAAGCACTTCAAATGCAGAGCACACATAGAATAGGTCGTGTTTGCTAAAGACATAAAAGTGCCTGATTCTGTGCTTTTGGGATGAAAAAGACAAATGAAAGGTTACATTCTAACAGAAAGGACAATCCTTCAAAAAATGGACACAATTGTGGTGCTGCAAAGAAATAAAGCTCTGAGCTGAAGTTAAAGGGTATCTGGGGACCCAATTTTAGAAAATGAGGGGAGGGGTCAGCTCTTTAATGAGGTGCCATTTAACCTGAGAACTAAAGCGTAAAAAAGTGAAGCCATGCAAAATGTGGGTGGGGGAGCATTATGGGCTGAGAGATTTTGGTTCTTGATAAGACAAACTTTTATATTTTACAATGATGAGTCAAAGGGGGGGGCACTTATTCTATTGAGTAATTGGTTAAATGTCATTTGATGTTTCAACAGAACCTAGACCACAGGGGGTGGACACAGGCAGGAAATTCTCCAGAGCCACAAAGAAAACATCCCATGCAGAGGGAATGCATGGGTATGTATTTCCTAAGCTACTACAGCAAGATGATCCTCAAATCACCTTGGAGAGAATCCTCCCTATTGTAAAAAGTAGCCTCAAAACTGTGGAGTACCCTGGAATAGAAATCCCACCCATCGGTAAATTTCAATTCACTATAGGTTTATCTGACACACGTGGTGCAGCCAGTTCGCTCTATATGAGGGTCTGCAAGGGACCCTGCTATGGCTGCTAGGCCATATGGCCTCGTTGTAGCAGACATACATGGTAGTATAAAGATATGTACCTTTCAGGTTAAAATTTAGCATAGATTAGATTTTCCTTCAAATTTGTCTTATTGCTCCCATGCAAGTTAACAACTGACTACTCTCAGTGTTTCCTAAATATGCATGAATATGTGAAAGACTACATATGTGAAAGGCTTTAGGAGGTTACTATAGCTCTCTGTACCTCAGTTTCCTAAATGGTCAAGTGGAGATAATAGTACCAACCTAGGATTGTGCTGGAATTAAGTAAATTACTCTATGTAGTTTGAACAGTGTCTGCACATAGTAAGGACCCAGTAAGTGTTGAATGATTACAGTTATCCTTTACTAGTATCACTGGAAAACCTCTTTAAAGATTATTTATTTATTTATTTATGGCTGTGTTGGATCTTCGTTGCTGCGCAACGGGCTTTCCTCTAATTGCGGCGAGTGGGGGTTACTCTTCGTTGCGGTGTGTGGGCTTCTCATTGCAGTGGCTTCTCTTGTTGCAGAGCATGGGCTCTAGGCACGTGGGCTTCAATAGTTGTGGCAGGTGGGCTCAGCAGTTGTGGCTCACAGGCTCTAGAGCACAGGTTCAGGAGTTGTGGCATATGGGCTTAGCTGCTCTGCTGCATGTGGGATCTTCCCGGACCAGGGCTTGAACCCGTGTGCCCTGCATTGGCAGGTGGATTCTTATCCACTTCGTCACAAGGGAAACCCCATCACTGGGAAACCTCTTAATTCAAAACCTCTTAATTAGTAAAAACAAGCCAAAGGAACAACTAATGATCACCATCATTTGGAGCAGGTCTGCGTTAATTAGCAGATGATTTGGGGCTAGTCATTTTTCCCTGAAGGCTTCAATTTTCTCCTGGGTAAAATGAGGACAATGGAGGAAATCATTGTTCTCCAGCTGTAAATTTGTAGAACTCTTGTGTTTCTAACCCCCTCAGTGCTTCTGTTGTTTCTGTAGGTTCTGTCGTTTCACTAATGGTCCATCAAGAGAGAGACCTACTGCCTGGCAGGGAAAACAACCGTAAAAAGGTTTTCTTCCATTGGTGAAACTGGCACGCAAACAACTTCCTTTAAATAGTTATTCAAAGGGCACAGGAAGCAGATGGTTGAGGGTGAGTCCAACTCGGTAGCTTAGGAAAGAACCCTGGGGAAATTAAGGTAAAATCTGGAGATGTGGATTTTTCTGTTTGATTTAGGACATGGGAAGCTTTGGGGAAAATGCAATTGTGGGCAGCGTGAGGCAACTGATAATTATCCAAACGAGAACCCAGGTATATTTGTGAATGGGGCCCCGATCAATCTGCACTCTTGATTTATTCCTTCTCTATTGCTTTCATTTTTTTCCCTTTCATTTTTACCCCCTTCTCCCACTTTCCTGTTAGGCCAGTTGGTGGCAGCTTTAGCAACCCGCACTGCCTTCTGGTTCACGGTTCTTTTATGGGGCACCTGCTTGCTGCCTTCATTGCTAAGTATCTTACTCTCTGCTTCCTCAGCTGAAAACTGGGATTGCTGCTGTTTCCTCTTCTGAACTCAGAGGAGTTCAGCAAATTAACAGCAACAAGAGATGTTTGAAACTCTCCATTGCATCTTCATGGCCGTCAGAAGCAGATATAATCGAAGTATGTTCAGTGCTGTTGTCATGACTGGGGAGGGGAGATTTTTATTGAGGCAGAGGGACCAGACACGAAGCTGTGTGTGAGCCTGCAGGGGTGTGTGATTGACTGGTTCTCGCTGGTTTGGACCAGCGAGTACTCCTCTAAGGGGGTTGGAGGGGCGAGAAGGAAGGAGGGCAGTTCTCTCTCCTCTCTGGCTTTCATCACTCTGGCTTCTGCTCACCAGCAACTGCCAGCATGTAGCCCGGTGCCTGGACCAACCAGTTCATTGGGGAGCCCGATTTTCAATTTGACGATTCATGGCTCCCTTGCTGGGGGAGTTTTCAGATTGAACGAAGAAAGCCTCACAGATTTATAGATGCTTTAGTAAACGTTTAGTGACACAAAATTGGTTTCTGAGGTAACATGTGGCTATAAACACCATGGAAAGCAAAGCCCAGTTTGAATGGCCTACTGAGGCTTGGGATGTTTAAAGCAGTGCTTCTCAAGTGGGGATGGGGGGCGTCCAGTAGCAGCAGAGTCACTGGGGAGCTTGCTGGAAGTGCACAGTTCTTGGACCCCATGCCAGACCCGCAGAGTCAGAAGCTCTGGGGGTGACACCCAGCAATCAGGGTTGTTTTAACCAGCCCTCCAGGGGATTCTGATGCTCATTCAAGTTCAAGGACTACCTCTTTTCTTTCTGCTGTGTCTCTGCACTTGCCACTCTCTGGACCTGGAAAGTCTTGCCTCACCTTCCAGGGTCACCTGGTCAAGCCCAGAAGATGCTGATGGAAAATCCTCCCCCGACCCCGCACGTCCTCAGGCTGGGTTAGGTGCCTCAGCTGGGCAGTCACAGAGCACCCAGCACGTGTTCTCACACGGCAATGATGAAACCAACTGCGCTTCAACTGTCTGTCTGATTGCCCACCTCCCTTAGCACCTGTGGTCAGCTAAGGGTAGTTTTTTTTTTTAAATCTAACAATTTAAAAACACCGAGAAGATGGTCATCACATAACATTTTCTGTTAGAAAAAAATTCTGGATTTTCTTTGCACGGGAAGAAGCATGTCAACTGACCCCTGGGTTTGAATCCTCTCACAAAACTGAGCCTCAGTCTCTTGATCTGTAAAATGGAGCGATTATCTTTCTGCAGCAGTTTTGAAAGTTAGAAATCACCTACAGCCGTATCTAGCACATAATAGACACTAAATAAATGACAACTGGTGTTATTATTCACCAGGAGACACTGTGGAGACAGAGCCTGAGTGTTATGAACACAACTGGGAGGAGAGCGGGTTCTTTAGCTGGCCTGTGAAGAACCAGATCCTGGATCTCAGAGGGCAGGTCAGCATCAGGAAGTTTGTGGCACATGCAGAGGAAAATGAAACGAGGGTGGCAGTACCGGAGGGTTCACGTTACAGGGAAATGTGAGAAAGACACACAGGGAGAGAAACAGCAAATTATGCACGGCCTGCTTCCGGGGTTCTGACTCTTATGTGAAAAGAATTGAGGTCTGCTACAGGAAATGATAGCTGTAAAAAGTAGTTTTTAGAAAATTTCCCTGCACATGATCATGTTACCAGTGTGGGCTGTCAGCTTTTTCACAGTTCTAGCCTCGAAGACCCCAGAGGTGTTTGGATGCACACATCCCAGTGTCCTTGCTGAGTCCAGTCGTGATTTTAAAACCATTTGAGGATCCCAGGAAGAGTCGTGCTTCCCTAACAATTCCTGGGGCCATCCATATTCTGGGGCTATTTCAAAAGTACTTTCTGGAGACAACAATCTTCTGGTCCTAGATTCTGCATGTAGCTCCAGAAGGAAAAAGAAAATGAACTGAAGGGTTGTTCTGCAAATCTTTCAAGCCGAACAAGAGAAACTTTGACGAAAGCACTGTTTTGGGCAGGTGGCTTATGTTCTGACGAATTCGGAGACTGCTGATTCCTGAGGTCTGTTCATGACATCGATCACAGCGTGTATACGACTTGAAAAAACAGACTCATGATGCCAAAAATACTCCACAGTCTAGCCTGACTGCAGGCTGTCAGAATGTTATATTCTGATTTT